>NW_018232517.1:18314-20929 GCF_001263595.1 Phalaenopsis equestris | reverse complement strand
AGAGAAGAACTTTCAAAACTTGCCAATATTTTCATGACTCTTTTCTAAGTCCTCTCTTCTTTCTTTTATAGTTTTCCAAGAGGTGCCTTGGGATCTCTTCAAAATATGTCTTGGTTTTATGTATTTGCCCAAGAGACGCATCCTTTCATGAAAATTTCCGTCCATGGTGGTTACAACCACCTATTAAGCCAATAGGTGCCTCAAAAACCTCTTCAAAATTTGTGAAAACCAATTTTACTCGTCTAGTAACTGCCACTGACGCTTAAGCGCGGGGTCTCGACGCTTAGGCATGACCTTCTCTGTTTAATCGGTGCTTAAGCGTCGGATCTGGCGCTTAGGCACCAAAACTCTTTTGCACAATTTTTCAATTTGGCTCTTTTTGCTCCAAATTTTGACTTTTTGGCCATTTTTGCTCCAAATGCCTAAAAATTATACACCTTAAACAAAAACACAAAAATAACCTTCTTTAAAGTGCAATATCACCAAAAATAAGCAAAAAATAGTTACTTAAAATAGTATATGTTTTTTGTGTATTAAAATCCCCCAAACTTAAATGTTACTTTTCCTCAAGTGACACTTTTATTACATAAAAGCATATGACATAGTATAGAGATTTAACTTATATTTTCTATACTTTAGTTTAATAAGTAGAATAGCAAAATTTAAGAAAAACCTTTAATAACTTAGATTCAATCTCTAAGTGTAGGAATATTTAGTAATCAAATTTAAGATTTCTGAATCTTTTTTCATTTCAAGAAGAATTGTAATTTATCATATTAAGGACATTTAGAAAAATCATATGAAAAAGAACTTCATGTAAAATTTACTAGGTATGATACTAATAATCCAATACAAGTTTAGAAAATGTAATAAAGCTCCTTCCTCAAGTTGATTCAAGTGAAGTCATTTTTGATTAGACACTAATCCTCAAGCTTCTCCTCGTTTACATTTCTTTTCTTTTTCTTTTCTTTTTTTTTTTTTTTTTTTTTCAGGCAATGATTACTATATCTGGATAGGCCTTTAATGGTTTTGAATTTCACTTATCCTTTTCTAAAGCAAAGTCCTGATATAAATCTTTTACTTATAAACATAAGAATAGTTTTAAAAATTATTTTTTAAAAAAAAGTTGAAGTATTACAAATAAAAGTCTAAATTTCTAAACTCCTCAAAAATATAATTTTTTTTACTAAAGATAGTTACACTATATTTAACATTTTTTACACTAAAAATTTTTAACTGAAAGTTTTTTTTTCATTGCTCAGAATTTTAACTAAATTTTCTTACTTATTTTTATAATCACTTCCCTAATATAACTTCATATACATAATCAATTTTTCTTTTAAAATCAAATTCATTTGTAGTTCATTTGAGAACAAATAAAGTTCCAGTTTTGAAAATATTTTTCATGCCCCAAACTTAAATTTTTAACAGATTAAACAGTTTAGCATTAGATATATATAATCAAAAATGAAAATTTTAAAATAACATGCTAATAGAAATTTTAAACTCTAATGATACAAGTGTAAAACTAAAAACATGAGAAAAATTAATTTTTGATCAAATTTTCTATATTTTCATTTTTACTTTAACATGTAGAGATTCAAATAGACTTCTGAATAGTGGGTATAAACATAAAAACAAACATACACACTACTGACATCACAATCTTAACACAAAGACAAACTTGCAAACATGATAAAAGAAAAATAAAGTGTAGCAATTTCTGAATTTCAAGTTTAAGATCTAAGCTAACAAGATTTTCTACTTTATAACAGATATGAAATAAAGTTAAGTTCTAAAATTAAGTTAAGTATAATAGATATGAAATTAAGTTAATTCTAAACTAACTAAAATCATAGTACAAAACACAAAACAACAGTTACTACCCTAAAATTTAAAAATAAAATATTAACTACCATAAACGTCATAATAACAATAAAATATAAAAGTCCAAAACACATCACACAGATGCAAATGTAGCAAGCTCAGATCACATAATTCATATCATATTACAATCATAAAATGAATCTCTCAGCTCTACTCTTCATCCTTAGAATCACCACTGTACCATTTTTCTGCATGCTCATAATCATGATATCGAGGATATGAATAAAATTGCACTCCTAGTTCGCCTCTAATTAGACTCTCCAAAGATGAGTGGAATTTTTCTTCACAATCACTTTTCCTTCTATTATAACTATTAGTATGATCTGCAAAACACTCTAAATTTTGTACCTTATCAACTGTAAAATTGATATTATCCATCATTCTCTGCAATATCTCATCCTGAGTCTTAGTAGAATCACCTCTAGATGTAGAAGAACGTGAAGTAGATGGTCTAGATGAAGAAGCAGCAGAGGTAGATGCAGCAGACATTTCCATTCCATAGCTCCTGAAAAATCCTCCTCTCCAGCCAAAAATCAAATGCTCATAATAAGTCTTCACATTCACCTTTGTGATGGGCTTTAGAGGTAACAAAAATTTCTCCCAACTATCATATTTAACCACAACCTGCTCGCACAAAGAAAAGATCAAGGAAGCAAATCCCAGACCTGTAGTTGTAACAGCTGTAGCAGAACTGATGATAGTGTGATAGATCAAAGCCCCTATGTTGA
>NW_018232517.1:17665-18098 GCF_001263595.1 Phalaenopsis equestris | reverse complement strand
TAGGACTATAATTCACATAAAAACACAAAGTCTCTGATGGTAAATGGTAAAACAAGTTGATTACCTCTAGAGTAAAAGGTACCAACTTCCCTCGAACCATAACTCGATCGTCCTCAGCCTTTGGGAGATTTGCATAAAACTCCCTTACGACAAAAATTACAGCAACAACGAGAAACAACAGAATTGTTCCCACTGTCGGCAGACTATTAGATCTTCCACTTCTCCACCTGGACTCTTAAAACATCGCTCTTGAATCAATTTTTGTGACTGTAGAACATCACTATATCTATCCTAAGCTTTTGAACTGACAAATTTGCTCAAATCAAATGGGCTCTTTCCTCTGCTCCATTTCATTCTTGGTGTCATTCTATAAATTTGATAAATTCTAAAAATAACTTTAAAAATCAAGTTTAAATCACTAAACTAAACTTTC
>NW_018232517.1:12246-17184 GCF_001263595.1 Phalaenopsis equestris | reverse complement strand
CCACCCCTAAATGGTCTCATAGCACTTAAATGACTATTTTTACTTCCTATAACTCCCTTCTCTCTCAAAATTCTTCATAATAATTAATTCAATTTGAGGCTAAAATTAACACAAATTTTCACAAAAACAAACTTATATTAATTCACAAACAAGTACAATCACATTTAACTCGTAGTTCTTTCTCCAAATAGTCTTGGATGAGAAAATTTTCCTAAGTACAAAACACTTAACACACATTAACAATTAAACACATAAGTGACACAAACACTAAACACAAGACATAAACACTAACACACTTAAAAACATGACTCCAAACACACAATTCCTAACTCTTAACTTAATGTCACTCTTCATTAGAAGGAACAAATTCTTGTCTCTCAGTAGTCTCTCTATGAATATAGAGTTGATAAAACGGACGGTGGTGACGAGCTCTAATACTATCATCTTCGATCCACTTTTACTTAAGGTACATCGCCTTATCTTCTTCCTCTACATAACTGGTTTGACTGAATTGCTTCTTAATTTGCCACCCAATATGTTCTAGATGAGCATGCAATTCAAGTACCTTAGTCTCTAATACACATATAGTATTCTCCATCTGGTTGATTTTCTTCGATATCCCTTCAATACTAACTGCCAAGAAACCATTATACATCTCTTGTGCACCTTGACTAATGAACTTCTTCCTCATGGCTTCTTCCTTCTTCTTCAAACCCATCTCCCATGAAGACATTTTCTCTAAATCTCTCTCTTTTTTAGACTTTTAGGAGTAAAAATAATCCGGGGTGAAATTCCTTCACAAACCCCTTCTATTTATATGCCTAATTCCCCCTCATAACTTCTAGACACAACTAGAAACTGCCAAGGCACGTTTATTCCAACTAAATTGCAGTTACACCTTATAGAAATCAAAATGTGCACATGTGATTAAATTACCGCGCTTAAGCACTGGATATGACGCTTAAGCACCAGTGCACATTTTTGCACCAGTCAACTTAACGTCCAAATTCTCATTCTAACATGTCTAGGTCACTAAATAAATTATAAGAATCATTACTGACACATAATAAACTAAAAAATGCTACCCCAAATTTCTTAATCATACTTAAAACAACAATCAATACAAAAAAAACACACTGATAATTATGGGTTGCCTCCCACAAAGTGCTTGGTTTTACGTCGTCAGCCCGACGTAACCAGTGCTCATTCTGGCTGACCCAACATCATTCCATCATTATATTTATGTTGATCCCCTATATAATAAGGTTTCAGTCTATGTCCATTCACTTTAAAAATTTTCTCAGAATTAGGATCTTTAATATCCACAACTCCATAAGGATAAACTTTTATCACAATAAATAGGCCCATCCACCTGGACTTAAGTTTGTCTGGAATTAATCTTACCCTTGCATTATATAACAAAACTCTTAGCCCTGGTTGAAAATTTTTAGTAAGAATCTTTCAATCATACCACATTTTCATCTTTTCTTTATAAATCTTAGCACTCTCATAAGATTCATTCCTTATCTCTTCAAACTCATTTAATTGTAACAATCTTTTCTCACCAGCATCTTTTAAATTATAATTGAACTCTTTAATAGCCCAATATGTTTTATGCTCAAGTTCAACTGGTAAGTGACAAGCTTTCCCAAATATTAGCCTATATGGGGACATTTCTATAGGAGTTTTATATGAGGTCCTATAAGCCCACAAAGCATAGTCAAGTTTGACTGACCAATCCATTTTTGTTGGATTCGCAGATTTTTTCATAATTCTTTTAATTTCCCGATTGGATAATTCAGCCAAACCACTTGTCTGAGGATGATAAGCAGTAGCATTCTATGATTTATATTATATTTTTTTAATAACTTATCCATAATGACATTTCTGAAATGACTTCCCCCATCAACAATGATAACTCTTGGCATTCCAAATCTACAAAATATGTTCATTTTCACAAATTTTGCAACACTTTAAGCATCATATCGAGGTAAAACAACAGCTTCTATCCATTTGGATACATAGTCCCCTGCTAACAGAATATATAAATTTTTGAAAGATTATATAAATGGTCCCATAAAATCTAATCCTCAACATCAAATATTTCAACTTCTAGCATATAATTGAGGGGCATCTTATTTCTTCTAGAAATATTGTCTACTCTTTGACATCTATCAAAAGTTTTGATATAAGCTTGTAGGCCAATAAAATCCAGATTGTAGAATTTTTTATGTTATTGTATCAATACCAAAATGTCCCCCAAAATCAGAATTATGACATTTTTGGATAATTTTATAAGTTTCTTCTACTACACATCTTGGAATGATCAGATCCTTTCCTTGTTTATATAAATATGGGTCATCCCAAAAATAAGTCTTAGCTTCAGAAATAAATTTCCTCATTTGTTGGTATGTCATTCCATAGGGTTTAAGATCACTAACAATATAGTTCACAATGTCGGCATACCACGGAACACGCCACTCATTTACAGTGAACAATTTTTCATTTAGAAAATGTTTATTAATTTTTTTTTTCAAAAAAGAGTGGTTTTTCTAATTCAAGCCTAGAAAAATGATCAACAATTTGAATTTCAATTCCCTTCCGATCTACTATTTTAAAATCAAATTCTTGTAAAAGAATAATCCATCTTATAAGTCTCGATTTAATATCCTTCTTTTTTATTAAGTACTTAATAGCAGAATGATCTGAATGCACTATACAATGAGTTCCAATCAAATATTATCTAAATTTATCAAAGTCATATACTATTTCTAATAACTCTTTTTCAGTTGTTGTATAATTAATTTGAGTTTCATTAAGAGTTTTACTAGCATAGTAAATAATTTAAAAATTTTATCATATCTTTGTCCTAAAACAGCTCCAATAGCATAATCGCTTGCATCACACATAAGTTCAAAAGGTTTTTCCCAATTTGGTGAAACTATAATTGGTGTAGTGATTAATTTTTCTTTTAATAATTTAAAAGCTTTTAGGAATTCCTCATCAAAATTAAAAATTGCATCTTTCTCCAGTAAATGGCAAAAAGGCTTAGCAATCTTAGAAAAGTCCTTAATATATCGCCTGTAGAATCCAGCATGTCCTAAAAAACTCCTAATTTCCCTTATATTTGTTGGATAAGGTAAATTAGCGATCACTTGAATTTTAGCAGGATCTACTTCCATACTATTTTCTAATATTTGATGACTTAATACAATTCCTTCTACTACCATAAATTAACATTTTTCCCAGTTAAGGACTAAATTTGTTTCTTCACAGCACTTAAGAACTTTAGATAAATATTTTAAACATGAGTCAAATGAAGTTCCAAACACTAAAAAGTCATCCATAAAGACTTCAATCCCTTTTTCAAATAAATCACAAAAAATTACCATCAGACATCTTTGAAATGTAGCATGGGCATTACATAAACCAAAGGGCATTCTTCTAAAAGCAAAAGTACCATAAGGACTGGTAAATGTTTTTTTTTCCCTTGATCCTCAGGAGATATTTGAATTTGGTGATAACTGGTATATCCATCCAGAAAATAAAAGTATTTGTGCCCAGCTAATCTATCCAGCATTTAATCTGGAAAAGATAGTGGAAAATTATCTTTCATAGTGGCAAGTTTTAATTTTCTATAATCAATGCATATTCGCCGCTCTGTAACTTGTCTAGTATGTATTAACTCATTATGCTCATTCACAGTTACAGTTACTCCTCCTTTCTTAGGAACACGGTGAATTGGACTAACCCATGTTTTATCTGAAATAGGGTAAATAATTCCAACATCTAACCACTTTAAAATTTCTTTCTTAACAAGCTCTTTTATAACATGATTTAATATCCTTTGTGGATTAGCCTTGGGTTTGTAGTTTTTTTTCCAGATTAATTCTATGCATACAAATTGAAGGTTTTTCAATATATGGACAAAATGATTTATCTTTGTCTATCTTGTCCAAAATTTCAAAACTTTCTTAAACATAACTTGAATCTTCCTTAAAAAGGTTTACACCAAATACTAATTCCTCTTCTTGCTCGTGTTCCAAATATTTTTCTTCAGATTTTTCTTCATAAGTATTCTTGAAATGACATTCGCTCGGATATCTTATAACATCCATTCTATGTCATTCATCATATTTACCTTTTGTAAGGTATTTCATTGATTTTGAAATGTTAAAAGTAACAGTTTGATCATTGACGTGTATTGTTAATTCCCCTTTCTGCACATCTATCATTGCTCTTCCTATGGCTAGGAAATGTCTCCCCAAAATGATAGGTATCTCTTTATCTTCTTCCATATCTTGCACAATGAAATCAACAGGAAAGATAAATTGATCCACTTTCACTAGGACATTGATCCTTTAGGATAGGTTATTAAACAATCTGCTAACTGTAGAGTTACAGTAGTAGGGGTTATTTATCCTAATCACATTTTTTAAAATATTGATACTGGCATAAGGTTAATTCTTGCACCTAAATCATATAAAGCTTTCTCATAAAATTGTCTCCTATTGCACATGGAATTGTAAAGCTATCAGGATCTTTAAGCTTTTCAGGAAGTTTCTTCTGAATTATAGCACTTCACTCCTCACCAAGTGCAACAGTCTCATTATCTTCAAACTTC
This sequence comes from Phalaenopsis equestris, assembly GCF_001263595.1. Lineage (NCBI taxonomy): Eukaryota > Viridiplantae > Streptophyta > Magnoliopsida > Asparagales > Orchidaceae > Phalaenopsis > Phalaenopsis equestris. The sequence continues at coordinate 12,560 of NW_018232517.1, read as the reverse complement.
CTTGTTATGTTGAGAATATCCTTCATAAACTTTACATAGCTTGGTATTTGTTTTAAGGCTTCAGCAAATGGAATATTGATTGTAAGCTTCTTAAATATTTCCAAAAATTTTGAAAATTGCTTATCCAACTTTTGTTGTCAAAGTTTTTGAGGAAATGGAGGTGGTGGTTTTTCTAAATCAATTTTCAACAGAGAAATAGGTCTTTCAGAATCTTTCAGAGTGTCCTCTTTTGATTCTTCAATTTTTTCTCTCTCTACTTCAATCTCTTTTTGAACCCTACCTTCCAACTCTCTTCCGTTTCTAAGTTGTACGGC
>NW_018232517.1:5780-9267 GCF_001263595.1 Phalaenopsis equestris | reverse complement strand
AATTACTTATCATTTTAAGAAGAAAGAAAAAGAAAACTACTCAGAGTCCATGAAGAAAACAAAATCACACTTTAGTTTAAAAGAAGAAATCATTGTCAAACCAAAAATAAGTCTTGATTAAAACTAAAAGTAGTCTAAAAAAAGATAAAAACTTATCTCAAGTCCTCCACCAAAATCTTGAAGTTCTTTTGAATCTCTTCTCTTTTACAATCACTCAAAACAAAATAACAAAAAGGATAAAGTAAATAAAAAGTGGTTCTTGAAAATCTCTTCAAACTAACTCCCCAGAGAAGAACATTCAAAACTTGCCCATATTTTCAGGACTCTTTTCTAAGCCCTCTCTTCTTTCTTTTATAGTTTTCCAAGGGGTGCCTTGGGATATCTTCAAAATGTGTCTTGATTCGATGTATTTGCCCAAGAGATGCATCCTTTCAAGATAATTTTCATCCATGGTGGTTACAACCACCTATTAAGCCAACGGGTGCCTCAAAAACCTCTTTGAAATTTATGAAAATTGATTTTACTCATCCCCCCCCAGCCACTGGCGCTTAAGCGCGGGGTCTCGGTGCTTAGGCGTGGCCTTCTCTAGTGCTTAAGCATTGGATCTGACACTTAGGCGCCAAAACTCTTTCGCACAATTTTTCACCTTTTTGCTCCAAATTTGATCCTTTTTCACTTTTTTAAGCATTTTTTCCCATTTTCACTTGTATCTGCAAGAGAAACACAAAAATACCTTCCATTAAAGTGTAATATCTCAAAAATAGGTATAAAAAAGTGTCTAAAAATACTATATTTTAGGTGTATCACCGACGACGCCAGAATGGACGCCGACGACGCGAATGTCGGTGCAAGACCAATTTCTAGAAGATTCGATGAAATTGGACACTTTTTGCAGAGTTTTTGAATGCACCTATTGGAAAATCGACATTAGGCTCTATTTAAAGCGAAAATTGATAAGAAAAATCTCTCATCTGCCTCCCCCCAGCCACTTAGAGTCCATTAGTCATCTATTTTTTTGGAGTTTTGAGTTTTGTGGTGAGTTTAAGTGTGAATTCTTTTCTAAGAGTTGTCAGAGAGGAAGAGAAGTGAGAAATTTCTTCTTCCTTACTTCTTTTAAGAGAGAATCAAGAGTATTGTAAAGAGAGAAAGAGTCCAAGAGAGGCTACAAGGGTAAATTTTGATATATTATAAATTAGACTATATTGATTATGTTAACAAAAAAAATTATATATTTTAACGAGTATATTGAAGCTGATAAAATTTGTTATAGAAAAAGAGAAGCTTTAAAGTTCTATTCTAGATATACATAAAAATGATGTATGCATTACAATTGGTTCTTTATATATAATAATGTTTTTGTTTCTTATCTCTTTTTTCATTTTTGAATGATTCGTCAGTTTGTTTATCATTTTATAATTCCTTTTTCCAAATAATTCATTATTCCAGATAGTAAGAATAATCTGGAGAAGAAAAAATTTGAAAAATATGGACATGTGAAGAAGAAAACAAACAAAGATAAAGAAAATATAGAGAGCCCACATGCGATAAACCTTGTAAGGATAGGTCAGGTATGTCCGTCCAAATAAGATTGGGCGTAGATACTTAAAACCGATATCCGCGAAAGAATACCTATGTAGACTACCCATAATCAGAGATTCAGGTGTAGCTGCCTTTGTTATGGGGTCCAGAGTGTTCCCAAGAGAATATATCTCATCTGATTAATTACATTTTGGGGGTTGCCCAAAAATAATCTTGATCCAAAGAAGTTTTGATTACATTAGTAGTAAAACTAGCACAGAGCTATCAAGGGACAAATATTTCACATGAGAATATTCTGATTCTTTCAAAGCTCCCGCTAAACCACAAGGCGAAGAGTGAATCTTTCATAGTCCCCACATTGGTAACAAACTCATCTACAAACGAAGCTTACAAATTAATTGGTCATCTTGAAGGAGAATCCCAATACGTCATAGAACATCCAGGTCATAAGAGCAAATGACAAATCGTTGTATCCCAAATGGGTGACATCTCATCGGTAATCAGGCCGTCGAGATGATACCAATGAAGGTAAAAGAAGAGATAGAGCTTAATAGAGGTAGTCAAAGAAAGAAAGGAGTAACCCCTAGAAGGTAGAGGTAACCGGGTTGGGTACTAACATATCAAAAATATATACATTTTTAGACTCATATTTTATACTCATTTTTGGTGATATTGCACTTTAATAGAAGATATTTTTATATTTTCTTGCAGGTTATTGAATTTTAGGACTTGAAACAAAAAAATATAAAATTTAGAGCAAAAATGAAGAAGATGAAAATTTGTTCAGTGCCGACGACACCAAAAGCAGTGCTGACGGCGCCGTTTGATAGAAAGCATTAAATTAAATAACGGAACACTGGCACTGACAGCACCAAAATGGGCGCTGACGGTGCAAATGTCGGTTCAACCCCTATTTCTAGAAGATTCGATGAATCTGGACACTACTAGACAACCACCTATAAAGAGGTATGTTGGGCCAGTCAGGTTGGAGAAGCACGGGGACTCCTCCTCGGGACATGCAAATATGAATGCAGTTATCTAGAGCGGTCCTTAAGTATTGTGGAGGCCCTATTAATATAAGCAGGAAATTAAATGTGAAAATTTTTAAATCCTGAATGTTTTAACCCTAAATTTTAATTATCTTGAATATTTTATTTAGGATTTTGTAGAAAATTATAATTTTAGGGTCCTTAATGAGCCTAGATTATATCGTGAAATCCCAGATCACTGAGAGAAATAAGGAAAAACACATGCAAGTGCAAACATGCAATATTATGCAAAAAGTAAAAAGAAAGCAAGTCAAATCAAAATAATTAACAGGCCGGTGTCGCTGAGTCGGCAACATATCCCAGAAAATAAAAAGGCGACCGGACTCCGCATATACATGCCCGGTCCTAATTCTATACATCAATATAAAATGTAGAATTAAGATACGGGGCACGAGCATCTGCTCCTAGTCCCCTCCACGTGGTTCCCGCGCCAAACGCCTCGGAACACGTGCCCGTATCTTATTTCTACTACAGGACTCTCCTAGACTCTAAAAGTACATAGGAAAATAAAAGACTCAATCCTGTATGAAAATAAGTGTCAGCGGGAAAGCTCACATGCAAATAACGTATCATGAGTTATGCCTTAAAAGTGGGGGAGCTAATAGCACCTGCAGGCAAAAATGTCAGAAATCATTATCTGCTCCCCTATAACAGTACATGTGTGTGTGCAAATAAATAGACATGACTCCCTGCAGAAGAACGCCCTAACATACTACCACACATATGCAGCATGCAATCACATCACAAGTACAATGCAGAAGAAAGATACCTGACTAGGGCAACCAATCCATCAAAGAACAATAGTCAGGCATCAAAAAGACTACCTAGCACCCTAAATCTTAGCCTAACACACTATCTAACAAAAAGTGTGTCAACCTAGCATCTAAGTGCGGGGTAAA
>NW_018232517.1:4376-5227 GCF_001263595.1 Phalaenopsis equestris | reverse complement strand
GTGTCATGGAGGCAGTGGCCCGAAGAAAGGTGTACCATAGGGGTGTGTTGTGGCGACAATGACCAAAAGGGATGGGCGTGTCGTGGAGGCAGTGGCCCAAAGAAAAGTGTACCGTAGCGGAAGTGACCCAAAAGTCATGGGCGTGCCGTGGAGGCAGTGGCCCGAAGAAAGGTGTACCGTAGCGACAGTGACCAAAAGTGATGGGCATGCTGTGGAGGTTGTGGCCCAAAAGATGGGTGTGCCGTGGAGGCAGTGACCCGAAGAAAGGTGTACCGAGGCGGCCGTGGCCCGGAGAAAATGGTGATTCTAGCTAGAGAGAATCACCCAAATGCAAATGCAAACACATATAGTGCGACATGCAAGCAGGCAAGCATGTGATAAAATGCAAAAGCAGACAAAAATGCAGGTGATCGGTCGACCGGGCCGTGGTGGTCGGTCGAACCAAAGTGATACGCTCATCGGGCCGGAGCAGCCTATCGGAGCGAAGTGAAATGCTCGCTGGATTGGGGCGGCTGATCGGAGCAAAGCGAGAGGCTCACCGGGCCGGGGCGGCCGGTTGGAGCTAAGTGAAATGCTCGCCGGGCCGGGGTGGCCAGTCGGAGCAAAGTGAAATGCAACATGCATCAAGCAAATAAATGCAATATGCAGCAAAACAACATGCAGATAGCAAACCGGGCTCGTGCTAACGACCTCACCTGGGAGACCTGAGGTTTAGACCATTGGATATGCGGCACCGCCGCCTCTTGCTTTGGTGAGGAAATATGGGGAATTTCTCCCCGGATCTCCGAGGGGAAAACTCTCCACGACGTCGTGAAATAGGATACTTACAAAGCTTTTCCTATTTTTGCGAA
>NW_018232517.1:0-3206 GCF_001263595.1 Phalaenopsis equestris | reverse complement strand
TGCGCGTGGGAGGATAAGGGAGAGAGGGAAAACATATATTTATTATTATTATTATTTTAATATTATAATAATATTATAATAATATTATTATTATATTATCATTATTATCCTCCACGCATTTTTTCGCCCGGACACCTCATCACGGCAAAGTGGATGTCCTTCTTGGCTAAAATCGACGTTCCGGACGCGTTGGCACATCCCATTTTGTCATCTGGGGTCATCCGGACCACTTTTTTGACTATTATGCCCAAAATGATAATTTGCACATTTTTATCCCGCCCACGAAGCCGTAGTGGAGCAGACATCCTCCGTAAGTAAAATCGACGCTTTGAACACACTGGCGGGGTCCGTTTCATCATCCGGCGGTCATCTGGACCACTTAGTCAAGCAATCGGCCCAATTTAAGCCAAAATCGCGCGTGATGCGCCACATAATATTTTTTGCCCCAATCGGATTCGTTCGACGTGTCAAATGTCGGTCGACCTTCACCTAAGCGAAAGCCATAGCCTAGCAGAATGAACATGGCTACGTGCCCCTCAATACGTGCCGAAAAGGTCTCGAGTAGGTGTCTAAACTATCGGACGTCACGGACAGACCGTAAACTATCCTGAGTCATGCGGGTGGACACCCTACACTCGTGACATAAAAAAAAATTGATGCCAACAGATGTGTCAATTTTATAATAAAAAATAAATTGTGATGGTTTTTTCAACTCCATTCTTTATTTACTTTTTGATCTGACCAATTGAAATGTTAAAATATGTTATGAAACATTTGATCTAGGAAATGGAGTATGAGTTCTACAACACAATGAGAATCACATTCAATTCCATGGAGGAGTATTTCGTTCATGGAATTAAGTGAAAATAAATAGGGAAATATACATTATTGGGTGTAGAATTGGAGATTTTAGGGTGACTGACTAAAATCCCCAATTTTGTTTTAGTGTTTAAGAACTAAAGCGAGTGTTAACATTCAGGGGAATGGAAGTGGGAGCTCTGGAGTGAGAGTCAGTATCCTCACAGCCTAACCACGGATTTAGGGACTAAACCTGAGATTAGCAAATGATTCTCTATAACACTGAATTCGGGTAGAGAATTAAAATTGCTCATATTTGGCACAATACATATTTAAACCATTTATCTTATCTCATTTTACCAAAAACTCATTGTAGTGGGAAAGATGTTTTTTCATATTTGATAATTTAATCACATAAACATAGTTTAGTAGTTACTGTTTAAATTTTGCATTTCAATTTTGCTAGTAGTTAATAATTTAGTTCTGATAATACATCAAATATTCAAAATTAGTGACAGTAATTTTATTTTATTACTGTGAATTTCAAAGTTAATTTATCATTTCAAATTTAAACCTTTCTCGCGTGATCGATTTTTGAGGCTTAAACAAAAAGTCTTGTATTACTTGATAACAATATGTTTACTTGTGTAGTATCCCCACATAAATTGCTTAAATCTCTTATTCATAAAATAACGCAGCAAGTTTTTGGCACTGTTGTAAACCAAAGTCAACTTTATATATTTTGCACAACTATATCATCGCGATCAAGTTTTTGGCGTCGTTGTCGGTCAAATCTATAGAGGCTCATAGTATGTCGATACACCAAAAATATATGCATTTTTAGACCTATATTTTATACCTATTTTTGATGATCTTGCACTTTAATGGAAGGTATTTTGATGTTTTCTTGCAGGTTGTTGGTTTTTAGGGCTTAAAGAAAAAAGAAAGCAAAAAATATGAAATTTGGAGTCCAAATGACGTTTTCGAAGAAATGCTCAGCGCCGGCAGCGCAGAACAAATTAACACGAAGATTTTTTACTCAGCGCCGACGACGCCAAAAACGGTGCAGACCCCGTTTCTAGAAGGTTCGATGTTTTGAATAACTTTTTGAAGAGTTTTTGGAGGCACCTCTTGGAGAATCGACCTTGGGCTCTATTTGGGGCCGAATTTCATCAAAAGATGTGCTTGCTCTTCTACATTTTTCACTCTTCTACGTTCATTTTTCACACCAAATCATTCCATTTCACTACCATATTAGAGTCAATTTTTTATTTTGCTTTCATAGTTAAGAGTTTTTGTGGTGAGATTTAGTGTGAAACTTTCTGTAAGAGTGTTGGAGAAGGAGAAAAGTGAGAGATATCTTCTTTCTACATTTCTAAGGAAAGGCTATAAAGAATTTACTTTGAGAAAGAGTTTTCAGATAAGTATTAATTGTTTATCAGTGTTGAATAAACTTTCTTTTATATGTTAATTTGTGTTTTGTTATTTCTTTCTCATGAAGTCTGAGTAGTTTCCTCTATCTTTCTCCCTACTCTGCGATATGGTGAAATGAAAAGATAATATGGATGTGCCAATATTAAAATGTGAAATAAATTGTGATAATTTTTCAACTCTGAACTTAATTTACTTTTCGATCTGGCTCATTGAATTTTTAAAATGTGTTATGAAACATATGATCCGGGAAATGGAGTATGAGTTCTACAACAGTGTAAGAGTTCTACGATAGAGTAAGGATCACATTTGATTCCATTCGTTTATGGAATTAAGTGGGAATTAAGTGCAAATAAATAGAGAAACATTCTTTGTTGGGTGTAGAATTGAAGATCCTTTAGGTGGACAGACTAAAATCTTAAATTCAGTCTTAGTGATTAAAAATTGAAAGTGTTAAAAATCTAAAGTGAGAGTTAGCCTTCAGGTGAAGGGAAGTGGGAGCCAGTATCCTTCTAGTCTAGCCACAGATTTAAGGACTAAACATCGAGATTAGCCAATGATTTTCTATGCACTGTATTAGGGTAGAGAATTAAAATTGCTGTAGAGAATTAAAATTGCTGAATTAAAATTGCTCCTATTTGGTGCAATACATATTATGAACATTTATCTCATCTTCTTTTATCATAGCCTCATTGTAGTGGGAATGATACTTTTTCACAGAATCTCCGTTACATAAACATAGTTAATAGATTAGTATTTACTGTTTTAAATTTTGCATATTTGATTTGATAATAGTTTAGAAATTTAATTTTGATTACATCTCAATAATTGAAATTAGTGACAGTGATTTCAATTTACTTTCTGTGAATTTCCTAGCAAGTTTGTCATTTCCAATTTAAACCTTCCCCGTAGGATTGATATTTGGGGCTTAAATAAAAAGTCCGTTATTACTTGATAACAATACGTATACTTACGTA
>NW_018232516.1:0-238 GCF_001263595.1 Phalaenopsis equestris | reverse complement strand
GGAAATGTAAAATTTTGGTAATTTTCCTAACCTTACGTCATATCTTCATGAGTCCTTAAAAGTTTAATTAAGGATGATTTCATTGAGCGAAGCATATTAAGTGTAATAGGTCTCTGAGGTATCCAACAAGTTAAGAGGGGGAAACAGGTCCATGCCTCCCCTCACCAACTAGTTAAAAGCCTCTAGTTCATTTAAACTTATTATTTGCTTAATGGTTCATCCTGTGAATACCCTTATT
>NW_018232515.1:0-525 GCF_001263595.1 Phalaenopsis equestris | reverse complement strand
CTTTGAGGACGTTAAATAATATTTATTGACACCTCATATTTTCGCAACCCCTATCCCACGGAAATCGTTGACACTTTATACTGCGACTTTAGATAACTCTCTTGGAGCCCTCTTAGCCCAAGTTAGTGAGGAGGGAAAAGAAAATGAGCTCTACTATTTGAGTTGTCGTCTAATACCGATGGAGATAAGGTATCCACCTATTGAGAAGCATTGTCTGACACTAATTTTTGCCGCTAAAAAGCTTAGACATTACATGCTTTCTCATAAGATCACCTTAATTTCAAAAGTTAATCCATTGCAGTATTTGATGACCCGACCAACACTCTCCGGACATTTAGCGAGATGGTCAATGATCTTATTACAATTTGATTTAACTTTTGTGCCCTTCCGTGCTATCAAGGGACAGATTTTAGCAGATTTTCTCGCTGCACACCCACTGCTAGCTGGGCCCTCTCTCAATGACGAGTTATCTGATGAACATATATTACAGATGGAATTTTCTAGTGCGCAACGCTAGGAAATGTA
>NW_018232514.1:2667-4064 GCF_001263595.1 Phalaenopsis equestris | reverse complement strand
TTGTTGTTAAGCTTCAACAAAATAACTTTATTTTCAGAAAAAAAATTATTAGCACATGACAGATGAATTTACACTGAAGAAAACTAAATACTTGATGTTGTTGGCTATAACTTATTTGGTGCAAACAAATGAGAGTATCAAGGTGTCATAGAATGATGTTACGAATCTATTAATATAGAGTTTGTAGCACACAACAAAGATAATAATTTTACTATACTTTTCAAATGATGCATATAACTTTGTTTAAAGTGGCACATTTTAATTATCATCAACTAAAATGATAATTTTTAAAGAGGTCTTAACGCCAAACAAAAAGACATGATCAAATAAAAAAATATCTAAGTGAAGATCTCATAAAATGAGGGCACCTCATATGAACTTTCTTTTAAAAATGATGGATAATGATGAACATGTTGTGATTATATTGAGATGACTTATATAGATATTAGGACATAAACGAGCGTGAACTTTTTATTTTGGCCATCAAATTGTAGAGGTGTCATGGGTACGTTGATATCGATAGGGAGGTAGGAGATTAATCATAAAGATGGTAGATATCTCTTGATTTTGAAAACGATCCTTTTTTTTTGTCATGCCATGTTGAAACTATGGCTTCGTTCAACGAAGCTCCTTCAAAAGTCATGTGGTGGAACGGGCCTCGTAGTCTTTATTCTAAAACGACAAAAATTCACAATTCTTGCAATATAATAATCAGAGACATTTCGAAAACACTTTGTCGCAGAACATAAACTTTTCAGGCGGCAACCTTCAAACCAGTCGAACAGTTCTCCAGACTCTACGAGACCTTAGATGTTAGATTGTTGATTGAACACATCAAAGTTCTTCGTAAACAACTTTTTTTACCTCAAACTTTTCTTTCACTCCAAAATTGTTAGTAATATCAATATTAACAATCATATATTCATGCTCGGTCTATGGTCATTTTAAAAATTAAATATTTACTAATTCTCCATATGAAATTCAGTGTACATTTGAGCTTATGTCTCATTTATTACTGCCTTACTTTTAATTAATAAAATATTAAAAAAACTAAAATCTAATTATGCTGAAAACCCAATGATATAATATATGCATTCATTTTTAAAGCTTATAATATTAAAATGTGAGTTTTAAAATTTCAGCTCATAAATCTAAAAATATTTTAAATTTGAGCTATTCGTACTTAGGCTCTTAGGGAGAAGCATAATTCGAATATTGAGTTTTCTTAACACTTGAAGTTTACCGCCACCAGAATCGCAATGTGTCTGCCAGCGAACAGAAAGCAACAAAAAGATTAAAATGAAAGCTCATGTGCAAGCTATTTGATTTAACCCATGCTTTAAAATCATATAAATTGTCTTAAGACACCAAATGCTCCACCTAAAATAGCTCAAACA
>NW_018232514.1:327-2483 GCF_001263595.1 Phalaenopsis equestris | reverse complement strand
TATTTTTATATATATATATATATATATATATATATATTAAAATAATGGTCGGAGGATATTATACGAGCCCCCAGTCACCTTCATGTAGCTAACTATTCGAGGACCGCCCTCACTACCTACAAATTGGCCAGAGAGCGATTCAAACCCTTGACTTAAGGGAATTTAAGACCTTCAAAGAGGCTGCTCTACCAATAGGTCACGGCTGGCGACGCACACACACACACATATGTTTACACCAACATATGTGTTATCCGCATAAAAAAACTAATTATTTGATATTTCTTACACCAACATATATGTTTACAATTGTATGTGAGCCTAAACTCAACCTTTAGTTGCCTTACTAATCTCATTCAAATGAATTTGCACCAAACAAATAAACAAATTTAAAAGCCTGTTATCCGCTTAAAAAAAGACTTTAATTTGTCTGCAAAGAGATTAAAATACAAATTTGATCATGATGATTAAAGTAAAACTCACTGTCATTGATATTTTGACAAATCTTAATGACACATGTATCATTAAACAATATGCACATTTAGAAGTTTAACCAATGTGCTAGGTAAAGATGCAATATATTTATTTGTTGCAAAATAAACAGATTAGGGGAAGAAAATTCTGACCGTTATTTCCTTATGAGAAGCACCACGGTGTGAGCTGCAATTCTACTGTTCTCGTCGAGACTGTCCACCTGCTCATGGGTCTTTGCTTTGAGATTAACGACTGAAAGATAAACGCAGCAGTCCGCATAAATTGGTTCTAATTGTTTCTTTATGAGGGCTCAGCCTCTGAAGAATAAGGGTGGCGCCCAAATTTCCGAGTTTGTAACCAGCCTCATGCATGAGCCTAACCTGGGATAGATTTGCAATACTAAAAAGTTCAATTATAGTGTTTATAATTGTAAATCAAGAAGAAGATAAAAAGCTACAACTGTTGAAGAAGGTGGAGACTCGGTTCACTTCCTATTACGGCAGATTCTTTGATAAATTGATTCTAATTTATCTGCTCTTAATTCATTTCCTTATGTATTTTATTCCCTGTCATTGCTTGATGATTCCCAATTTTTTATTTAAAGCAGTTGCTTTCTATTGACAGAAAGAATTAAGGAAAGCTTAATTAATTAATTAAGCTTTACTGGATTAATCTCTCACCCCTCCTGTTGCTATAGAGAAAAAAGGCAATGAATTTGATAGCTTGTCTTAATGGGCTTTATATGGGTCATTAAAGCATGATTCCATGAAATCACGAAATTAAGGGTTACCAAAACAAGTTGGATACTTTGAAGTTTTAAAAGGGGCTCACGATTACAGGGATGTATATCACTCTCCAAACAGCTTTCTCTCCTTGGATTATACTTTGTCGTGAGACTGAAATAAAGGAATCACAAGGAAGCTTTTCTTTAAAAGTTGTTTTTCTTCTTCTTGGTGTGACTTTCGGTTTAGAGAGAGAGAGAAGGTGAGAAGAGAAAGAGAGAGACTTCTTTCTTGTAAGTCGACGTGGTCGACGGTGTAATCCTCAAAGCTAATAAAATCTTCTGCAGCTCCGTGGACATAGGCAATTTGTCGAACCACGTAAATCTTGTGTCGTCTTTTCTGGTGTAATTTTTTTAATCTGTTTTTTGCTTTATTGCCGTCGTTTTTTCATAACAATTGGTATCAGAGCCCCGATTTAGATCTAAGGAAAAACGATGTCCGGAGATGAAGTGAAGGTTTCAGTGATCGAGAAATTCGACGGCACGGTTTTTGGATACTGGAGGATGCAGATAGAGGATTATCTCTATGGAAAGAAACTTCATCTTCCACTACTGGGAAAGCGATCGTAGAAGATGGAAGAGGCTGATTGGAATCTGTTGGATCGACAGGTTCTGGGGGTTATTCGATTAACCCTATCGAGGTCCGTTGCTCACAATGTCATAAAGGAGAGGACGACGACAGATCTTATGGCGGCTTGTGGCTTTATCAAATATGTATGAAAAGCCATCGACGAATAACAAGGTGCACTTGATGAAAAAGTTATTGAACCTGAAGATGACAGAAGGTGTGTCAGTTGCTCAACCATTGAATGATTTCAACACTATTACAAATCAATTATCGTCCGTTGAAATTGATTTTGACGATGAGATTCGTGCACTGATATTGTTGGCTTCATTGCCAAAT
>NW_018232514.1:0-281 GCF_001263595.1 Phalaenopsis equestris | reverse complement strand
TAAAACCAAACTGAAATATGATGATATTCGTGACTTGATTCTTGCTGAAGAGGTGCGCAGGAAAGATTCTGGCGAGATCTCAGGTTCGAGTTCAACACTGAATGTTGATTCCAGAGGGAGATCACAAGACAGAAACTCAAACAGAGGAATGTTGAAATCAAAGCATAGAAGCAGGAGCAAGTCAAAGCCTGGTCAGCAAGCAACCTGCTGAAATTGTGGCAGAATTGGCCACATAAAGAAGAACTATAAAAATCCTAAGAAGACGGAGAACGTTAGTGCTA
>NW_018232513.1:0-787 GCF_001263595.1 Phalaenopsis equestris | reverse complement strand
CTATTAGAAACTTTAGCTAACCCACTGGTTTAAGGTTGATACGCATTAGAGATTATATGAATAATATTAAACTTTTCTGCCAATCTCTGAATATATTTATTCCTAAAATGGGATCATTCGTCAGTGATAATCATTCTAGGCATTCTGTATCTAGTGAAATTATTTTTCATTAAAAATCTTGAAACACTTTTAGCATCACAACGAAGTAAAGCTTGTGCTTCAATCCACTTAAAAACGTAGTCTACAGCAATTAATCTATATAAGTTCCCAAATGAAGAAATAAACGGTCCCATAAAATCTAATCCCCAAACGTCAAAGATCTTAACTCCTAATATGAAATTTAGAGGCATTTCATTTCTTCTAGATATATTGCCTACTCGTTGACATCGATCACAAGTTCTTATATACCTATAAACATCTCTAAATATAGTAGGCCAATAAAATCCAGCTTGTAAAATTTTATAAGCAGTTTTATCAATCCCAAAATGTCCTCCAAATTCAGAAGTATCACATTTCTGAATGATCAGCTCAGTTTCTTCATAAGGTACACATCTCCTCATAATAAGATACTTACATTGTTTATATAAATAAGGTTCATCCCAAAAATATGCTTTTGCATCATGAATGAATTTTCTTTATTTTTGCAATGTCAGCATAGGTGGCAAAATACACTTACAATATAATTAACAATATCAGCATACAATGGTATTCTCCACTCATTAATATTGTAAAGTTTTTCATCAGGAAAACTATCTGTAATCTTATTGTCGATGTTAGATAATTCATG
>NW_018232512.1:0-304 GCF_001263595.1 Phalaenopsis equestris | reverse complement strand
CAGCAAATCCCTTGTAGCCTTTCCTAAGAAATGTAAGAAAAAGCAATCTCTCACTTTTCTCCTTCTCCAACACACTTAAAGAACGATTTACACTTAATCTCAACATAAAATCTCTAAATTCTTAAATAAAAATCACTAATAGACTCCAAAATGGTGGTGGAATGAGGATGGAAAAGTGTATGGTATGTAAGAGAATGAATGGTGGTGAGGAATGACAAAAAGGAGTGTATTTTCTGATCAATTTCGACGTCAAATAGAGCCTAGAGTCTGTTCTCCAATAGATGCATCCAAAAACTCTTGAAAA
>NW_018232511.1:0-2788 GCF_001263595.1 Phalaenopsis equestris | reverse complement strand
AAAAATAAAAATATTTGACGCAGGACCAGAATACTATAGGTCCAAAAAAGCATTGCTGTACTCTCAAGGATCAACATGTATTTTATTCTCCATTTTCTCATAAATATGAAATTCTTCAGATTTAGTGCATTCAGCAAACTCTTTAGCGCCCTCTTAAAAATGATCAATTAAATAGTATATAGTAAGTGAAGGAAACAAGTAATTTTCACAAGGGAAGAGGTCGATCAACAACAAAAATGATAATACAGATTGAGACTAAAAGAAAACTTTAATGAAAGTACTGGAAAATAGTATCATGCTTTCTACAGAAATAATATTGAATGATAGAAAATAATATAATAAAAGTAAAATTAATGGATAAATTAGCATATAAGTTGTTACAGGATATTCGGACAATTAGAAATCGATGTGAAATCATGTACGGTCCATGAAGAGACAATTAACCAAAGCAAACACAGGTTACAATTAGTATTGTGGTGGAAAAAAAACATACTGTGCCGTGACCTCCTATCCAGGTTGATATAGGTAACTTTTCTGGAACGTACGGATCCCCATAAAAGAAATCAGGAACCACCACAAAGAATCCAGCAGCTGCAGTTTTATCAGCAAGGGTCCTTGGACATTTAAAAACTATGGTTAACAAGTGTGAGAAAAAAACACTGACGAATTTGAAGAAAGGTTGCCAAGCACATCTAAAAAAAAAAGAATGTATGCATTTACATACATACCACACAACTCTTACGTATTTACATATTTAACACCTAAACATTCATATTTACATGCATACCACTCAAATGTTAAATACCACAAACACCACTTTTTTCAAAGTGAAATGCACCGAAGTAATATAACTGTAAATATCAAACATTGGGGTGTTTGGCTGTAACCTGGATTTAAGTTGAATGGGATTTAGTATATCCGGTAAATCCAAATGTTGTTAAATCCAGAATATTATTTGGTTCAGTTAAGGTTACATCCCGTTAAATCCAATTGATGTGTTTGGCATATTAATGTCAAGTTCGTAGTGTGTTTTTTTCTTCCAAAGCTAAATCCATTAAATTCAACCAAAATTTGGATCTAGTAAATCCGGATTTATGTCAAAACAAAGAGAAAAATTGGATTTGGCAGAGCGCCGGATTTAGCATCCCTCTTTTTCAAGTTTGGTTGAATTCACGTTAAATCTAACATATATACTATTAAAGATATGCTACCTATATAAGAATTGTGTGGTACGTATGTAAATTTTCCGAAAAGAAAACGTTCCAAATTAGTGAAATATCCAACCACTCTAGACTATAATCAGTCTAAGAGATTTACTAATAAAGATCTATCATAGAATGCTTCTCCTCAATATAGCAAACCAAAAATACACCTTTCATGCCTGACTGTAAGGAATGGTAGCACAATTCATTTGTCAAAAACAGCATCCACAACATTTTGCAGCATGAACCTTACTTTGTCAAAAACAGCATCCACAACATTTTGCAGCATTTATTATTAGCTTGGTATCCTTTCACCAGAGCTTCTAATGCAATGATGCTTCAGTTAATATTCAGATTGAAAGGCTTAATTTAGTTTGAGTCAAATTTTAATTTGTCAAGGTATGTTTATATCGAGTACTGTTATCAATCTTTGATTCAAGTACCTTATTTCTATTTTAAGAAAATTTCATTCCTGTACTAAAATAATTAGTTGCAAAAATTGTCTATTTGTTTGCTCAAAAAATAATTAATTAAATCTGATTTGCTCATTTGCCACTTCTTATACAAAGCACTGGAAACGAAAGAAGAATTTCTGAGAAATAATAATCTTCGTTTTTAGTTCATCCGTTGTAGTCTTAGATAGCTAGAGTTGGTTGTCCTTGAGAAATGAATAATGATAAAATCGATAAAATTTAAATAATGAACTTTTAAAACAATTACCATCAGGAGAGGAAGTAGATTATGTCCAGGGTGTGCAATTGCGCCGCTTGAAATTTGAGATTTCTCAATATAAATAGTAAAATTTCACATTTTTTTCTTATCTAGTTTAGGCAATTTAGTAGTCCCCACTCAATATATTGTTTTGCCCAATACTTAAAAAAAATATACGTTTAGTGATTTTGCCCAGCCTAAAAAATAATGTTGGTTCCGCCTCTGATTACCATCAAATCCTTTCGGTGAGTGAGATTTGTGGAAGACCGCTGATCTACCTTTACCTATTTTTATGCATATTTTATGCTCAATTTTTTAGGATATTATGCTTTAACGAAGGGTGTTTTTATGTTTTTTGTTGCAGGTGTAAGAAAAAGAGTTTAAGAGTAAAAATAAACAAAAATACATAAAAAAGGAGCAAAATGGGTTAAATTAAAAAAAAGTACCAAACCAGTCGAACTGGCGCTTAAGAGCCGGAAGCAAAAATTGACTGGCGCTTAGGCGCGATAGTTGAGCGCCTAGGCGCCACGATTATTTTCTAGAAGATTCACTGAATGAGGCCGAATTTTGAAGAGATGTCTGAAGCAACCCTTGATCATTTTCGAAGCTCTATAAATATAGATTAATTCCAAGGGGCTAGAGGGTTGGATCTATAGAGTTTCATAGTGTATGAGTGTGTTAACTGTGTAAGAAGTTTTCTTTGTGAGTATTTGTTATTTCTGGAGTTTATGAGTCTTATAAGTGCCGTTGGAGTCAGAGAAGTCAGAGAACTTCAGATGAGTGCTTGGGGGAACATTCCAGATAAGAATTTGTATCTTTGTCTTTAAATTTTATACTTTAGATTAGAGTTTTATAAATATGTTTTGTTTTGTTAT
>NW_018232510.1:0-775 GCF_001263595.1 Phalaenopsis equestris | reverse complement strand
TCATAACAGGATTTAATCTCTTTTGTGGATCAGCCATAGGTTTGTAGGTTTCTTCCACATTAATTCTATACATACAAATTGAAGGACTGATTCCTTTAATATCAGCAATTGTCCATCCGAAGGCTTTCTCAAAATTTTTCAGAATTTTCATCAGCTTTTCTTCTTCTTCCTTTGTTAACTTCGAGGAAATTATAACAGTTAAAGTAGAGGAATCTCCTAAAAAGGCATATTTTAAATGTTCATGAAGTAATTTCAAATCAAGTTATGAAGTTTTTTCAATAGATGGACAAAATGATTTATCTTTATATATTGTGTCCAAAATTTCAAAACTTTCTTAAACATAAATTAAATCTTCCATAAAAAGGTTTACACATTGATCTAATTCCTCTTCTTACTCGTGTTCCAAATCTTTTTCTTCAATTTTTTCTTCATAAGTAGTCTTGAACTGACATTCGCTCAGATATCTTATAACATCCATTCTATAGCATTCATCATTTTTACCTTTTGCAGGGTATTTTATTGATTTTGAAATGTTGAAAGTAACAGTTTGATCATTGACGCGCATTGTCAATTCCTCTTTCTGCACATCTATCATTACTTTTCCTGTGGCTAGGATGGTCTCCCCAAAATGATAGGTATCTCTTTATCTTCCTCCATATCTAGCACAATGAAATCAACAGGAAAAATAAATTGATCCATCCACTTTCACAAGGACATGTTCTATAACACCTTTAGGATAGTTTATTGAATGATCTGCTAATTGCAGAGTTACAGT
>NW_018232509.1:0-1339 GCF_001263595.1 Phalaenopsis equestris | reverse complement strand
CGTGAAATTTCTAGCACGCATCAGTTTGGCGCCGTATGTGGAAAAGTTTCAATCCCACAACTAAAGTACTTACGTGGTCTACAACATGGCCACCAGACACAATGTACGTGACAATGGAGCGTCCCGCTCCAACACCCATCGTTCCAGAGAGCAGTCACGAAGCCAAGGGCGGCATGCTTCTTCATCTTACTGCCTTGGAAGACGTTATCCCACCAATGAAGGTGTTTCAGGTCCTTCAATAGAGGATTGAATGGGTATAATTGAGGAGTCTCAACTAGAGATCCTACAGCTCCTGCGCGGGGCTCAATAGCCGCTACCTACACCATTGGATGAAATTTGTTTACCATTAACTCTACGACGTACGAGAAACATACTACTCGGAGGAACTCATGTCGGCCTGCCTCCTCAAGAAGGAACACATCCCATGTCAGGTTGTGATTCTGAACTCCTAGATACAGCAAGTTCCACTCGTTCATCTCGTGCAGCTCACCCGACATCGCCACATCTTCCTGTCAATTCAGATAATGTCATTCGTAATGAACTACGACGCCTCGTCCGGGAAGAGTTCCCCTTAGAGAAAAAGGATCACTTCTACGCTCACCATAACATCATTGAATCTTCTCCCTTAGAGAATGTGACCCTCCAAAAACCCAACCCAACAGACTTTAAGCTTTCGAGCATCGATACAAATGAAGGGACAACCAACCCTTACGAGCGTATTGATCATTATCAAACTATCATGCACATTCAACATGCCTCTGATGCGCTTCTGTGTCAAGTATTTCCAGCTACTCTTAAAAGATAAGCTCGAACTTGGTTCTACTCTCTGTCGGGAGCACTAAAAACACTTTTACCGAGCTTGTCAAACAGTTCGCGGAGCAGTTCATCTCAAATCAAAGGATCATCAAGGATTCATCCCATCTCTCGGGAATTCGTCAAAATGAAGGAGAGTCAGTCAAAGACTACTTCAGCAGGTTTCTACTCAAGCCCTTGAAATTCCAGGAGTAGATCCAAAGCTAATTAGAGGGGTTTTCCTTAGGGTGCTTCGCTCAGGACCCTTCTAGTCATCATTGACGCGAGAGAAAGTTTGTTCTTATGCCGACCTTGTCCACCGTGTTGAGGCCCAAATCACTGCAGACGAGGCCATTAGTGCACATAAGGAAAAATTTGAGAAATTTGGGGGAAAATGTAAAGATAGCACTAGAGATAATAATCAATCTTCACAACGGAAAAAGTCTGAACAATAGAGGAATTGCGACATCCTTCCTCAACTTGTAGGCCAACGAACTGAAGATCGACCCAAAAAAGAGTATACATCACTCAACACATCAATTGCTAA
>NW_018232508.1:0-901 GCF_001263595.1 Phalaenopsis equestris | reverse complement strand
GACGACGCTTGCCGCTGTTAGTTTACCGCGTACATTTGAAAATTTTTGTGAACTTCAGATAGTTCTCGGGTTATTTATATGGCCTAAAAAGTCTATGACCAGATAATTTTTTTTTTATCAACATCAAAAATTAATGAAAATTCTTAATATCACACATTACATCCATTCTTTTCTACATATATATTTACAAGATAAAATATACGTTAATTGAACTATGTTTTGTTCTGATTCATAAACAATTCAAACTCACTGATGTCTCCCTGTTAATTTAAGGAGGAGATGTCAGGATCGCGGCTGATCTTTGCTTTCAATGATGGTTTAAACCTTGCTTTAAACAAAGAAGATGTACCGCAGGGCGGGATAATCAACTTTGATATGAAATTTGACTATGTTAATATAGAGTTTGAAAATCCACTAATGGATGCTGTCGAAGAACAAGAAAAAGAGGGATTGCCCTCACTGCTTAAATTCAGCACCAGGATTCTCTCTTCCTCAAAAGGGAAAGAAATTATTGAAAAACAAGATCCAATGGAAGGGAAAAGCCGCCGTTTGCCTTCCATGATAGCTACTTTGGCAGGAAATTTGATAGTTGCCGATAATCAGAAAATACCTTTTGCCTCTTTGTGTAGGACTCATCGAAGAAATGCTGATCGGAGAAAACAAAGAGCTCTTGCCAAAGCACAGAAAGAAAAAGCAAAGTTATTTGCGATCCCAGAAGGATACATGTATAATTTCAACATGAGGGAGTCATCTGACAGTCTTCCGTTGACTGATGATGAAGTACAATCAGTACAACGTCTGGAACCATCACCAGCATGGATTCACTCCAATTCTAGTTTGGTTTGTTCCACTTGCCATTCTGCAAAACTTGAACAAGGACATTCTACAGGAGCCTTTGTAG
>NW_018232507.1:428075-442953 GCF_001263595.1 Phalaenopsis equestris | reverse complement strand
CTCTTTCCTTTTTTGTTCTGATGGAGAGATGATGATGGTAATGCAGCAGCAATCCCATGACCTCTTCCATCTCCGAAAGTGGGAGACAACGGATTCAGGAGGCCCTGTCTCCTCTGGGAGAGGATCTGTCTCCATGAGAGCTACTTTTGCAGTTCGTGCCTTCTTAGCCTTTAACTCTCGTCGGTTACGATTCCTCCTCTGTGATCGGGTTAATGGGACGGACTTAGAACTAGACCCAATCTCAAACACAGGTGGCAGTGAAACAAAAGTATCAGTCAAATCATCCTCGTAAAGAACTTCCTTCCCCTTAGATGGAGGTTGGGCAACAATCGTAGTAACTGCAAATCCAGTAGTAACTGCAAATCCAGTAGCACCGGCATTGGCAACCTTTTCCTTTGCGGGGATGATAGGCTTGGTGAGAACTTCCTCAACCCGAACTTCCATTAGCGGGGGAAAATCAAACTTGCAACTCAAATTGTATTCAGTTGAGGGTTCAGCTACCTCTGTCGGGGCAGACCTCATGAAAACGTAGGGTGCCTTCCCAAGTAAAACTTCGACCTCATCAAAGCCCGTTCCAAATTTGATCTTTGAGCCTTGATGAAGAGCAGTCTTATCTAGGGAGAAATGGAGGCAGTCGGAGAACTAAAAGATCAGCTTGGGCGACGACACTGTCTCTGTCGTTCAAAACATTTTAGAGTGTCAGTTAATGGCCTTTGCCTTGTAATTCTAGTACAAGTACTAAAATCAACAAACAACAAGTTGTCTTATGAACTGGGTATTCATTTAAGAGTTTGTTTATTCACAACCATTTATGATGTTTAAAGTTTAAGTGAGAATTATGAGAATGAAGTCCCAACTTAACTTATTCACAAGCATTCAAACTCAAAAGGGAAATGAAGTGTAGGACCCGGTCTGAAATTAGGAGGGGTGCTGACTTCGTATCGAATTCGTTTCAATAAATTGCTCGCAATCTACCACACACCTATGGGGGGTCCAACCCATTTTAAACCCTAAAGGATTCGAAACCCTTCTGTTTAAGGATCTTTAAACAGACGGCTCCGCAATCCAATAGAGTTGACTATACCTGCCCAAGGAAGAAATGAGCGAGGTACGCCAACGGAAGAGTGGTAGTCCGGCCTATGAGGGGCATAGACTCGCATGGACACACTGTCGATTTATGAAGACAAAACCTCTTGATCAAAAATGGAGAGAGGAACTAGTCTCCAGCGGAGTCGCCAGAAATTTGTCGGCCAACTTTTTGCTTTCGAAAAGTATTTTTATAGTTTTGAAAAGCAGATGATTTAATTTAACCTAAAAGATATATAATTTTATGAAAATTGTGTATTTTAATTTTGAAAATGATGAGACCGACTGGCTCTTATTTGCCCAATAATTTGTATAATCGTGTCGGTACCACAAATGATTCACCTTCTCAAAAGATAAGTGTACCCCACGGTGGTGGACCCAATCATACAAATTACGAGGTTTGTGACATCCATTTGGTCTGTGAACCTTTTATGTGACCGACAAATTCACTTATTTAATACAAAAATTAAATAGGGTTTATTTTACCTGGGTTCCAAGTTCCCTATAGAGGCAAGCCCCTATAGTTAATTACATCTCAAGTGACGAGAATCACTTGAGAAAACTCTCGATAATGATTAGTGGTTCTAGCCTTTAAGAATTCAAAGTTCAGGTTTTCAAGGTAGGACGTGGAAAAACAAGTGAGAATGACTCAAATAAGAACAATCCTTTCTAAAGTCCAAAGGAAATAAAAGGTAGGGGATGTCACAGATCTAGAAGGGAATCCTCAGTGACTTCCCAAGCTATCCTAATGTGTGACTGTGTTTAAGAGAGGATTTTATTTGAATGTTGAATCCTGTAAATTTTATTATTTGGGACTTACATTTGCATAATAACTGGTTATGACAACTCGGAACCTAAGACGAGTTAGGACTTACGTTGCACAATATGGGTGTGCAGGGGCCTAAAAGAGGGTGAGGTTTTACGTCGCTCTAGGCGAGCTATCTCAAAATCCTATAGGTTGTTTGAACCAAGAAAGTTTAGTTGGTGTAGACTCATTTTGGTGTTGTAGAACTTTGACCACCTCCACCTGTAGTCCGCTCCAAACTCCTTGCCGTGCTGCCCACGAAGTTACTGCAAGTTCCTCGTCGCAGTAACAGTCCTAAAGTCTAAAGTTCAAACAGTTTTACCAGGTGTGTTTCAATGTCTCAGTTTGGTTGTCATTGGGGGGGTTCAAGTTGATTAGAGCGGCACCGGTTAGGATCTCACGGTTCCCTCGTTCCGATATTACTATTTTCTTTTGAACTTACTTAGTTTAAACGAGTTATGAAACTCCTTTAAATCGGGGAGATCTCGTTAGCAACCGTGGGTTACCTCCTCCGAGGGACTTTCGTAAGTTCGAAAGAAAGTGTTATGTTTTGTCGTGTTATGTATTTGTTTTTTTTATTTTGAAAATATTGTTTAATTTTGAAAAAAATTGTTTTGTTTTGAAAGTGAGTTGTATTCAATATCTGCATAATGTGTTAGAGCAAGAGTAATTGTAATAAAGAAACAACAATAAATAAAATGTACCTGCATACGTGGCGTAGCTGCTGCTGCAATTCCTGTTGCATGTTTAACTCACAAAGCACAATATAATTTGCAGGGATTTTAAATAAACTGCAAAGAAAAGAAAACAGTAGAACAAGCTGTAGTAACAGCTAGGAATTTCAAAAGAGGTGATCATAAGGTCTCCTCCAACTCCTTACTGCAACTAACGAGCTAGTATGGTGATCCTACGATCTCCTACAACTCCGGTAAACAACTAGCAAATGTGTACGGTGATCCTACGAATCAGGACAGCAGCTAGGAATTTCAAATAACGTCTGAATGAGTTCCTATGAACCTAAACAACAATGGGTAGCACCTATGTGGCTTCCTACAAACATGGACAGTGGTGGACAGCAACTAAATGGTTTCCTATGAACCCAAACGGTGGTGGGCAGCCACTAGATGATTTTCCGACGACACTGGGCAGCAAATAGAAGCATTGGGCAGCGGTCCTATAGCTCTTACAGCTCGGGGCAGCAACTAGCAGGCTTGTACGGCGATCCTACGACCCTCTACAGCTTCCAAACATGCTTGCATGCCTATCTTCACATTTTTTGCATTGTACCAAAATTCGGAACTAGTTATTTTTAATTTCTTACATTTCATGAAAAAGTTTGAAGACTCTCATTGTCTAACGACTATATCGTTGCTTTCCTTAGTTTTTAAATTTGAGATATAAGCCTGTTTTCTGCTTTGTGTTTTCTGTAAATGTCATTATTGATCATTATGATTCTTATTCATATCATTTTGCAATCCTTAACGTATGTTAGAACATGTATTGTTTTCAATTACAGACTTCATCTGATTTAATCAATATCTTCCATTGGCAGGTAAGAATTTATCCAACTGTTAAAGCACCAGTTGATCTATCTATGCAGGTATTTTTCACGTTTATGTCTGGGTATTTAGTTTAGATAGGTAACAATGAAATGCTTACACCTGATTTGATCAAAGCTAAATTTTATGTGATAATGAGACCATTGAACTGTGCATAAAAGATATACCTAACTGCTTCAAAAAAAAAAAAAAAGGAAAAGCACTGTGTGGATGTAGCTCAGAGTTTATGGCAGCTGTCATTGTTGGCCATTGGGAATTCAATCGATCTTAATGCATTTTATTTTATTATATACACATTATTTCATAGCGTTTTTCTTTTTTGCCTCTTTTTATTGGTATTTTTTGTTGGTCTATTCTTGTTATATTAAATTTGATGAAAATCATTTGGCACATTTGTGCTAGGCGTTTGAGGCCTTGTAGTAGTTATTTAACGATTTGAAGTGGACATTTATGACTACTTCAGCTGTCTTAGTGGCAGATCCTTAATAGGTTGAAGCTATGTAAAAGTGGTCCACAGCTTTCACTATTCATTATGTTTGAAGTTTCTACTGTTTAGCTGCTTATAGAAGGTTTATTTACGAATTCAAGTCCATTATGGCTCCCATTATTGACTCCTTTGAATATGGGTGTTCAAATGGACAACTTTTGTAACCCAAAATTTTTAAGGGGATCAAGGCATTGCTTATTGAATCTCTTGTTGAGGTTGCCCAACTTCAGTGAGATGTGAGGTTGCTTGTGATGTCTCTTACGTTGGCATTACAGGATTTCTTTGCTGGGATTATGACATAATAGACCACTAGTATACGTATGAATCAACTGAGGTGATTGATAGAAGTTTGAGTGAATTTTTAGGATCTGATTTTTGTGTTACCCATCTCATATAGGACTAGTGATTATAACATCATTGCACAACTTTACCAACTTTAGTAGAAAGTTGACTAGGAGTTGTAATAAATTCAGGTTTCTATTTCATTCGCATTGGTGTTATGCTTAGCTTTCTCAAGGGGATATATTTATGATACATTGTAGTACATTTGCATCTAGGGAGATTCCATTTAAGAATGCTAAAGTAGTTTGTGCAAGGAAGACGAGACACTACATTGTTCAGGGCAAAATAATGTTAATGTTTATAAGTTTGATATGTTGGAGAATGTTGGTATTAGTCCCAATATTCAACATACATGGCCTGAAATTAGTTTTCTTCTCCTCCTTATTTTTCTTCTTTCACATTAACCCTCTCCTAGTTACACTGATACCCAAATATTTCTACTTATTTCTTCTCTTTTGGAGCTTTCTATTCGCCTCTATAAAACCCACACCACCACTCTTTTGTTCATTTTCTAAGCAAAAACATCTGTATTATTATCAGTCAACATAGGAAAGCATTCAACACGGAGTAAATTATAAAACAATGCAAGGCCAATAGGTGACTGTTAGTTTTATAAATAAAAAAGTGTGATGTAATGTGCGTAAATATCTCCGTCCTTGATTTAGGGGCTTTTTTTTTTGTTACAAATGTTTTAAATTTTGATCTTAAATAATGATTTTGTGTGCTATGAATTTTGAGGATCATATCATTTTTATTATAGAGATGGCATTTATAAATGTTAAAAAATGTTATTATTATTATGATTATTAGTTTATGGTGCTGATGCAAAACATTTTTTGAATCTCCCAGACAACCTCAGGGGACTACATACTCTGGAACACTTTGGGAAAATGTCCATCCGCAGTCTATCCGAAACAAGATTAGTATGATTGGAACTTCTCTTCCCTGAAATGGAACATTGTTGTTTGTAGTCAATCAAACTAAATTGTGTTTCTTTGTATTTTTAACTTTTATGCTGCTGCAGTGAAATTTCAGATCACTATGCATAATTTGAAGTTTAAACTTATCCACCACTTGCTTTCAAACCATTTGTTCCTCTCGTTTCCAGGTGCTATTTACTGTTGATGTAATGTTTTAGTTATTTTCATTGATTGTGTTGTTATTGTGCCGTAAACCGATTCTCAAATCGGCTCAATCTGACTAAAGGCTTGTTCAAATTTGTGGTTGAAGGCATTGTTGTAATGTAGTTATTTTTTAGGTTCATTTCATGTATATGTGCTATATTTATATTTTCATTTTTACTAAAGTATTTAGAAATACAATATTGGTTTAAGCATTTTAATAATAATTGCATAAACTGTTATTTCTTTCCATTCTGCTGGTTGTTTCTTTATTTATTAGATTTGGGATAATAAAATGATTTTTTAATTCGTAGTCTAATAATGGCATTTTAGATGTAATAATTTAATTTTTTTGTGGCATTCTTAATTGTTTTATAGGGGTGTTTTCTAATAGTGTAATGTCAGCCTAGTTATCAACAATGGTTTATGCTTAGTATAGGATGGGTGATTTTACAGTTTGTTTAACTTTGTTTAAAAAATATAAAGAATCAACTCATGTTTGAAATTGTTTAGTTTGTATGGCATCTTAGTAGTTAATTTGTTTGAAATTCATTTATTTGACTCCGGCTTGTGCACGGTTTCTATTTAGCTTGAATAATTTAAAAATATTAAATTTATTTTTTTTAATTAAAGCATAAAAATTATGAAGAATAAAAAAAAACTTTATTATAAAGTTATGTATAACCTCACCCGCCAAAGCTAGAAACAACAACATCAATTTGGGCTCATAGCTACTCACCAAGCAGAAAAAGTTTTCCTTGTGTTCATACACACTGCATACGGTGAACTAATTAATATCATCTCTACTCAAATGTCTGTCAGTGAGCTCTACTTTTAATTTTTTTTCTAAAAAAAAAAGAATTTTAAAACGAGATTGGATTCTCCACCAAGCATGGTTTAACCCACTCGCATTCTTCTGCTCTAACCCTCCCTCTCTCACATTATTTCGAGACTTTTGTGCTTCTTCCTATGGTATTCTCTATCTCTTAAACCTGCATCTCTTGCCTTCGTGAGTTTGGTTGTTATTTTTCTGAGAGTTGCAAAAATTTGTTGGTATCTGGTTATTTCGTGCATTTGATTTATGTTTCTATTACTAATATGTAAGGGCGTTGACTGTTGGTGGTGGTGGTTTTGGTTGCTATTTGTTTGTTTCATTATTTTGAGATGCAGAGGATGAGATGTTGATTTCGGCGGCTGTTTTAATTTTATGCATTGGTGATGGTGGTTTTGTTATTGTTTTGGTAGGGTGTTGGATTTGTGGTTTTGTTATTACATTGGTGATGGTGGCTTTGATGAGATGTGGCTTTCGGCTGTTGTGGTTTGATTATAATGCATGTGGTGGTTTGTTGTGGTTTGAGTATTATGCATATCGATGGGGTGGTCTGCATATGGATCTTTTTAAAAAAAAGAAGAAAAAAGTGCATAGTTATGTTTGACATAATTACGTTAGGGGGTTCATGTATATAAATGCCCCTCAAAGACTTTTGAAAATGGTTTTTTGATGTGCAAATTTGAATATTACACATTGATCATTCGAGATTCCTTACCAACTTTCTTAAAAGATAGACAAGATAGTGTTCAAGTCAGTATAAGTTCATGTCATAACTCAACACAATGGTAGCAATAGATGGACAAAGCTTCATGTAGGTTATTGTGAAAGTATTTCGTGTTATATGTCCATATATGAAAGTACCGAATTTCAAAGTTAATGTAAAAGCATTATGTTGCTACTTGATTTTGAAGGAAGTCATTTTTGTTACCGAAGTGAAGTTTGAGTTTTCTTATTTAATACATACACTTTTCATTCCTATTTCACCTTCAATTTGTGTTGATTAAAGTACTGTTGTTTATTTTTATTTTATTTAAATTTGGATGGTGGTTGGACTGGGTTGTGTGTCTCTCTCTCTATTGTTGAGTGTTTGGTGCCGGTGTTGGGTGTTGGTGATGGTGGTTGAACCTCATGTTTAGGGGGTTTGTTGCGACGGTCATGCATGTGTTCAACCCAAGTGAGCATGGGTTTGCAGGCATGCCAAATGACTTGGCAGCCGAGCAAGTTACTGGGTCAGGTGAAGGCCCCAACATAAACTACATGCCAATCAAAATGGCTCAAAGTGGTGAAAAAGGCAATTCGTCAGAAGCTGACTAAAGTATTTGCAGCTCAGCCTGGTCCTTCAAATGACACCACCTAATATGACTTTCTTGGAGTTTTAGATGCTCATCCTGAACTTTTGGCTGATACGACAATCTATCTAAACTCTGTTAAGTTACTTGTGGACCAGATCAGTAGGCAGATATTCATGAAGATGCGCCCCGATCTTCGTGTCCAATATTTATGTTTGTCTATGGAAAAATGATTCTATGATGACATTGTCTGATGGTTTGGTTTTTTCCCGCCATTTATTTGTTTCGATTGTTTTTTCGTTGTTTGTTGCGAACAATAATATGTTGTCATGTAGTTATTTCTGATATGGAGCAGTTACTATTCAGTTTTTTTTTCTTAAGAAAACTCTTTTGCAGAATCAATTGGCAATGGCTTTGCTGGAAGAGAATTGCTACGGCGATTATGGAAATGTTTTATGAATACTACCACTCTATCGTGGATTGAACTCCATGCATGACATCGTCCTTCATTGGTGATAAATGGGTCGGTGAGATGCTAGAAGAACATCCTATAATGTTCATTAATATATTATGCATGTCAATGCCCATTTTTTTGGATCTCCTCCATGAACTTCATAGCAACCATGGGCTCCACGGTTCCTCCAGAATGACTACAAGAGAGATGTTATCAATAGCATTCAACATTTTACCTCAGAATGAATCAATGAGAAGAGTGATGAAGCGTTTCCAGCATTCTTCTGAGACAATCAGCCGACATTTCTCTGTGGGTCTGAAAGTACTAGTTAGTTTATCATAACAAATAATTAGGCTGGAGGCTTTGTCATTCGAGATGACCCCTACAAAATTTCTAATGAACCGCGGTATATGTCATTCTTCAAGGTAAATTTCATTCACGCATTACATTCACATCTGAATCTAATTAGTTTGATGACAATAACATCTTTAACTATTTTAACTTAACTGTATTAAAGTCATTGACGGTACCCATGTGGATGCAAGACTACCCGACCATGAAAAGGTCGCGTACATTGGTCGGTGTGGATCATCCACATAAAATGTGATGGTCGTATGTGACTTCAACATGTATTTCACATTTGTGATAGCTGGATAGGAATGGAGTACACATGGTAGTCGGTTTTTTGCTTATGCAACAAAAAGTAGTAGACAACGCTTCCCTCATCCGCCTTCAGGTTCGTTCATTTATATACCACATTAGTATTTTTATCAATTGTTACTAATAATTGTTTTCTGAACAGGTAAATATTACTTAATCGATGTTGGATATCTCTTACAGATGGGGTATTTGAATACATTTCCAGGACCCAAATACCACATTCCAGATTTCGAGAGATTAAGTGATGTTGCCCGTAGAAGAAAAGAAATGTTTAACAAACATCATTACTTACACGACGTGATTGAAATAACATATGGGGTGTTGAAGAAAAAATAGGTCATCCTACATGATATGCTGACATACTTTTCTAAACAAATACATATTGTGGTGGTCATGATGGCGCCAACTATATTTGACAGCATTACTCTCGGTCGGATCCAGACTTCAGTATGGCTAATGACAATCAAATTTAGGCCCCACCTGTAGCATTTGAATTTCACATCAGACGGTCTATACCACTTGTAGAGAGGTAGTCACCATAATTTGACACCCAAAATGGCGAAGGTGCAGCGAAAATGACAGCTTTGAGAGAGCGGATCACAACTGCTATCGTCGGATGCTGACTGGTCGTTTCATATTTATTATTAAAATTAATATTAACATAATTTTAATTGTAATTTTAATATTTTTTTTATCAATTTTGATATTTCGTGTTAAGTGAGGACTATTTCATTTTTTTTTCTTTACTGTTATGTATTAATTTTCTGCTTCTGCAATATCAAATATATTGCTAAGTCAATTTTATTACAAACAACATTACTTAATAGGGGAAAAATAGTCATTTATCAACAAAAAATTGCAAATCAACTGTTTTCAAACAACCAGCCAACTTATCTGGATAAGTTGCTGATCAGCAGTTTATCAGCAGATTATTCAATAAATTGCAGCTGCCTCAAATAGACCCTAACCTTTTTCATATTTACTTGCATAACACTCAAAAATTTAATATCACATAAAAAATACCACAATACACCTTTCCATACAAAGATTGATAACATCAATGTATTAAACTTTAGGTGTTAAATATATCAATACATAAGAATTGTGTGGTATGTATGCAACTTTCCCCTTCTAACAACTACATGCACATTAGTTCCACCCCCTTCAAACCAATTTGCATTTAAATATTCGAACTATATATACACTTCACAGCTCATCTACAATTGCTTTCCTCCTCCTACAATCTTCTATCTGCTATGAGAGAAATTTCTCTTACTTTCAGCTATACTGAGGGGTCTGTAAAGCTATAAATTTTCCACAGATTCTCTCCTCAAGAAGAGAGCATAAAGAAGCTCATTCCAGGCATCAGGAACTCCAGGCAAGCACCAATGGCTGCAGTCCTGTCTAAACAGCGGGGCGCGAACCAACGGGCCGAGATAGAAGAGGGAGAGATGGCCATCTTTTCTTCTGGCCGTCATGTTGGTAATATTCAGCAGCTCTATCTTCGGGAGCTTGTTCTCTTTAGATTTATCTGAATTTAAGCTCTTGAATGGCTTCAGGAACTTGGACCATGGTTTCAGGGAGACGTGGGAGTTGCCCAGTACAGGTAATTTCTCCATGTGACAATTTCCTCCAGATTTCCAATCTCCACCACTAAAAACAAAAAAATTACAAAAAATAGATGGTTAAATAAATAAACTTTTTATCCTTACATACTAATATGATTAATAATAATAATTTTTTTATTTATTTTTATCGTGATAAAGTAAAGTTGTGAAGGTTTGTTTGGGTGTCATATTATCAGTTTATTAATTAATCTTGTTAGAATACAAGTGCCCAGGATGTCTGGTTAGACCTTTTCAGGAAAAAACTAGATAGATGAGTGTAATTCTCAAAAAATAGATGGTTAAATAAATAAACTTTTTATCTTTACATACTAATATGATTAATAATAATATTTTTTTTCAAAATTTTTTATCGTGATGAAGTAAAGATCAGTTTATTAAGTAATCTTGTCAGAATATAAGTGCCCAGAATGTCTGGTTAGACCTTTTCAGGAAAAACTAGATAGATGAGTGTAATTCCAGGATTAAAAAGAAGGTAAATTTGTAATTACAAGATTTGTTATACAACACACCATATACTCCTGGGAGATTTCTCAAAAATTATGAACTAATGATGTTAAATTAGTAAGGAAGCAAACAAGACTAATATTAAGAAAGAACATTTTGCAGTAAAAAAATTAGAAAAAATTATGACAAGTAGAATAAAATACCAGAGGTAAAACATTACTATATCAATTAGGGGCATACATGCATGCTACTAAAAAAACTCTACTATTTACATGTTTAACAGCTACAATTAGTTATTTACATGCAAATCATAATAAAATTTCAAATTCATCATAAAAAAAAAAGGTTGAAATACGATGCATAGCATTAGCCTCCACGTCCTCGATGTATTTAAAAATTTATAATGGAATGCAACTATGCAATCATTTTAGATGTTAAATATGCAAATAGTAAATTTTTAATCCCCATAAAACATATGAATTTCTTACAAGCAAGAGCCATAATTGAAAGTAAAGCTTTGCATGCCTAAACTTACCTGAAATGGACGGGGGAATAGGTTCGAAAGATGACTTGAGTGCTTGTTGTATTAACTTCTCTTTGTATCCAATCAAATAGTGTCTTAATTGATCTCTGATAGGCACCATCCACTGTAATATTCATGTACACCTTATCACCAATTTGGAAATAACACCCCCTGTAAAAACGAAATAGCATAAACAATCTCAAATTTCAAAATTTACTAAGCTCATAAAACTTATTTTCTGCAGACTCAATCAAATTATGCTGAGTATGACATTTAAAAACTCCTTTAGGCACCCCTTAATTTATCCCAAACAAGTGAATTTGCATTCGTATTTTTTCTTAATTATGTAGGGCTTTATCTGCAAAATATGCTAATATAATTTCTTCCAGAGACTATTGAAAGAATTTATGCAACATACAAGAACATACCATGCAAGAATTTTCTTGAGGATAATAAAACTTAAAAATACAAACATCGAGATATGATTACCAACCCTCTAATAGTCTTCTCATAGTTCCACCAATGACCACTATTAAATATTAGCACATCAGCATCTCTCCACTTGTTGGACGTCCATTCGATGGTATCCAATCTTAACGTAGTTTTCACCTTCTTCGGAGCTCCATAAGGCGCGTGGCCTTGAACCACAAGAAACGGGCTTCGGAAATACTCTACCGTGCAATTATAGTCCTTGAATTTGAAAATTAGATATCCGTTGTGTTTTGTAATAGGATTTCCATTCATTTCGTAGATGGACGTTTTGTCAGGAACGGCCGAAGACAGCATGCAGAGCATGGACTCCCATTGGTTCCTTCCGATGGAGTCGCCGACAAATACAAGCCGACGACCCCGTAATTTCTCCAACATCTTCTTGGCATCAAATCTGTATCAACAAGAGATAAAATAGCAAAAATAAATAAAATAATATCATGAATAATAAGAATATATTATAATAATAGAGAGAAAATATTGAGCGCTTAAATCCTTTTGATATGATAAAATCTTTGCGTTAACAACCCCCCTCTATAGATCATATATCAAAATAAAGGCTTTTCGTCTACAAAATATGCAAAATTGATATGAAGGTAACAATGATGGGATTAATGTTAGGAAGATTTACATACATTCCACTCAAATCCTTATGTACTGAAATATCTAAAAACTAAAATTCATCTTTTACATACATCATATTACCTATGCATGAAAATGAGTATTTCACTTTTTAAAAGTTACAATGGTCGTGTTTTTGATTTGATATAAAAGATTTGAGCGGTATAAATGTAAAAAAGTAAAATTTAGG
Source organism: Phalaenopsis equestris (assembly GCF_001263595.1). Classification (NCBI taxonomy): domain Eukaryota; kingdom Viridiplantae; phylum Streptophyta; class Magnoliopsida; order Asparagales; family Orchidaceae; genus Phalaenopsis; species Phalaenopsis equestris. Next base: position 430,423 of record NW_018232507.1, on the reverse strand, counting down.
TCTTAGATATGTAAATACATAGGAATTGGGTAGTATGTATGTAAATGCTTCTTAATGTTATCCTCACAAAGCTCAAATCGCAATAAAAGCAATCAATTCTATCTCATGCAATATTTTTATAATATTGCAAAATGAAGGAGCAAAATTTTAAATTTTAGTGTTTTATTCTTGCTTGTGCCTTTTCTAGTGTGATTAAACAAACGTTAATCTGAATGATATTAAGGTATAGATAACTTAAGAAAAGCCATAAATTGATAGATTAACTATTCAATATGTTTTACAAGTATGCCTAAATTTTCTTTAGTTGAATCTTACATTACTATTTTTCAAAATTCATAATTACATTGCTATCTTTCAAATTCATTTTAGTTATTCAATGTTGACAATTTTAATGTCTTGATTTTCATATTTGGGATATCTTAGAGCATTATTTGTTGAAGCAAATTGGTCGTTTGAAGAACGCAGATTTCAAAGCCAAATGGAACAGTGAGTACATTATTATTTAGGAAGATTCACATAAATACCGCTCAATTCATATGTAATTACATATCTAACCACTGAACATCAATTTTAACATACATACATCCTTACATATGCATTGAAAAAGCACATTTCACTTCTTAAAGGTTAAAATGGTGGTATTTTTGATGTGATATGAAAGATTCGGGCAGTAAAAATGTAAAAAAAAGTTAAGTTTGGGTGTTAGATATCAAACATCCACCTAATCTAATATTAACCATCTATATACCCTATTATTTCTAAGAAAGCCAACAACTTTTCTCCACACCTCCTCCTCAACTCAAACTAAGATATAAAGCACAGACCTCCTTCAAATATTTAAATAATAATAATAATAATAACAATGAATGTTATGGACTGTTTGGTTACAAATAAGACCAAGTAAAACTTGATAAATTCCAAATTTAGTAAATTCAAGACTCCCAATTACTAAAAATAGCTTTCCCAAGCAACATATTTTCACCATTTACAATTTAAACAAAGTAGAAGAACAGGCACAAATACAAAAATTGTAAATATCATAACTCCCACTTCCCTCAAAAATTACTAAATCTGGAATTTTTAGCCTAACATGGTTGAAAAACAAGATTTGCTTATACACTAATACTTATGTGGCTCAATAAACTGTTCAGGAATAACAAGCCATTCCCCTCTCCATCTAACACTAACAATCCCAACATCTTCAACAAACTCCCCCAACCTTTTTAAATAAAAACATTGATAGCAACTGAATCAAAAAGTTAGTTTTTTAGAAATCAGAAAAAAAAAAAAAGGAAATAAAAAGACCTGTAAAAGCATTCCAGCTAAAGAAAAGAACAAATAGGAAAAAAAGTTGAAAACTTTTGAGATGAGACCAAAAGAACTCAAAAGGAGAAGATTGAAAGCGGCCGAACAAGAATCCATTAACTTAATCCAAAGCAAGGAACCAAAAAAAAAAAAAAAAAACTGATTTTTGCAGCACAGTAAACTTAAAAAAAAGAACAGGAGCTGACCTAGGAAGCTCGCAACGAGACGGCCTCCATCTCCATTTGGAGTAGAAATTATCAGGTCTTCCATTTTCAGAGCACCGAAACCCTAAATCAATAAACGCGCAATCCGTCGAATTATAAAGCGGATAACTTTCGTCCCAAATCCACTCCCCCTCAAACAAATCACACTCTCCGCCGCCGCTCGCCGTCTCCCTCACCTCACCCTCCAACCCTAACCGCCACCCCCGGCCGAACCCGACGCCATCGCCGGCACGGTGAGCGATCTCAACGCTATTTCCAGAGTACAAGAAGCAGAGTATCAGAAGAAGGAACAGGGCGGAAGTGAAGAAGAAGAAGCCGAGTAAGCCGACTTGCTCAAAGGGCTTTATTCGCCTCACAATCTTCTTCAGAACATCCACCCCCATTTCCGTTGCCCCCGCCGACGAGTTCGCCGCGGCGCCGCCGCCGCCGGCGCCTCTCCTCTTGTTCGGCGAGCATGGAAGAGCCGCCGCGCCGTTGGCCGCCATGGAGGAGACAAGGAGTAGAGAAGCAGAAAAGTTTTGAAAAAAAGGAGGAATTTTTCCGAGAGAGGCCAAAGATGATGGGGAGAGCCGTAAAAAATTATAGGCTTTAAATGTAAAGTTTTTTGTGTTTGTTTTTTTGACTTTTTTGGCGTTTTTATTATGCTAATAATTATAATTTAATTTTAATTAGAATAAAGTTTTAATCTTTATAAACTATTACATAAATATTAATTATATTATAATTATTTTATAAGAACTAAGTTGGAAAGCGCAAGGATTTGAGTGGTATGAATGTAATTAAGGAAAAAAAATCCATGCTGACAAGTAAATTAGAAAG
>NW_018232507.1:404038-428065 GCF_001263595.1 Phalaenopsis equestris | reverse complement strand
AGAGTGTGAGGGGCGAATTGAATAATCCGGAAAATGGGGGTAGTGGGAAGCTGGAACCACGTCTTCATGGCTAGTGCGCCTGCAATTACAGTATTTGTTCAACATATTTAAATTACATATCTAACACATAAATTTCAATTTTTACATACATAGCACCTTTTTATACATTAAAAATGTTCATTTCACTTTTTTTAAAGTTAAAATGGTGTTGTTTTTTCTGTAATATGAAAATTTTGGGCTGTTTAAATGCAAAAGAAAAGTAAAGTTTTAAGTGTGAGATATGTAAATACATAAAATTTGGGTGGTATGAAAGTAAATGCCCCCATTTTAAATTTATTCAATTTATTTTATGATATGATATAAAAATTGGATGGTCTCTAATAAACCATTAAGCTTTTAAGTCAGTAAGGCCTTTAGTCACCTATTGCTCTACCATAGAGTTTAAATCTCATCAAATTGACTAATTCAATGTTTCTATCTCAAACATAGGCATATGTTTTAATAGAGAATCGAGCACTAATACATTTCATTTTTATGCACATCAAATGACTTTTGCATATTTACATATCCACCGCATGAACTTTCATGTTTACATACAACACACTCAAATCTTTAATATTACATAAAAATATCATCATTACTTACTTTTTTGAAGTGAAACGTGTATTTTCATGTATAGATTTATGACACTAAAGTATTATATATATAAGTACAAAGTTTTGGTGTTAGGTGTTAAAAATTATGTGGTATGTATGTGTACATCAAGAATGTGCTAGCACGGGATGAGATCCAAGGGTCAGCCAGTTGACCAAACTAACATTACCGAGTCGATGTCATGGTAGCCTACCTAATCGAGTTATAGGGCAACTGAGCAATGTGGGCATTAAGAAGGATGAAGTAGATGTTCAAGATTCAATATTGGCTAAATCAAAATTAATAAAAAGATTTAATTAAATATGCCCTAGTTCGCATGGATGCTTCGTCGATATATAGGACTCAAGTAACATTGTCGATTGTCACTCCTTTATCAGGTTTGCTTGACTCAAAAAAGTTCGCTAAGAAGTTAGCTATGACTTGGGTTTTGATGATGTTTCGCGCCACGTATGAGAGATATAACTCGCTTAGTTCCACCGTCCGTTTGAGAAGCCTACCGGAGTGGTCCGGCCTGGTGAGGATATATTTGAGTGGGTGGTCGGTGAAGATCATTACCGGTTGCACTTGGAAATAAAGGTGAAGCCTACAAACAAAAATAATAATTTTTCCATAATTAGATACCAGATTTCGGCTTCTCAAATGACTCGGCTGACATAATAGGCAGGGAATTGCCTCAGTTGCTCCTCTCAGAATTAAATCGAGCTTATGACTTCAAGTCTGACTCTGAAATACAGACATTTGGCTTTAGTTTTGAAAGAGCAGTAATGATGCGAAGGAGTCTTTTAAATTTCTGAATGCTTGTTTACATTCATTTGCCCATACGAAATTCTTTGTTAATCTCAACATTTTAAAGAAAGCAATGCACTTATCGCCCAATTTTGAGATGAATTAGCTGAGGTCGGCAATCCAACCAGTCAATTTTTGGACCTCCATAGTATTTCAGGAGGATGACATGTTGATCAGCTCTGAACCTTTTTTGAGTTAGCCTTTATTTCCTCTTGGTTTAAACGATAGCCTAAGAATTTGTATGTGGATGCTCCAAATCTTTACTTGAGAGGATTGAGCTTCATATAAAATTTCTTAAAGTTTTGAAGAACTCGTTTAGATCTTTCATGTGTTACTCGTATATTTTATTTTTAACAAAGATATCATCTACATACACTTCAACATTCTTTTTTCTTCTTATTTAACGAAGTTACACCCATTATGCGCAAATAGGTAGCACCATCATTTTTTAGCCCAATTAGCATTACAGCATAACAATACACTCCCTCATTTGTGATGAATGCAGTGTTCTTAGTGTCGACCAGATATATTTTGATCTGATTGTAGTTGGAAAAGACATTGAGAAAGCTCATCACGGAATGACTAACAGCTGCATCCATGAGCACATTGATCTATGGCAGGGTTAGTTGTCCTTCAAGCAAAGCAGGGTTAGTTGTCCTTCAAGCAAGCGATGTTCAGATCGGTGAAAGTCGATATAAATAGTCCATTTGTTGTTCGATTTTTGTGTCATGACAATGTTTGAAACCAATGTTGGGTATTGAACCTCTCAAATGTAAGCGGTCTCCAACATCTTTTGAACCTCCTCTCAAATCAACTCAGTAAATTTACGTCCTCACATTATGATTGATCCGTCGGGCTGGCGGGTTGATGTTCAAGCGGTGGCAGGTGATGCTGATTAGTATCCCAGGCATCTTAGCGGAAGACTGTCAATCAGTACGTTTGTGTGGCTTACATCAAAAGATTCACTTAGCAAAAAAATTTATCAGTGTCATAATTGGTCTCATGGATCTGATGAGTGATCTCGCTAATCTCGAGACCTCCTTATCACAGCTTATCAAGCTCCAAGAGTTTCAGTCAGCATTTCTAACCACCTAGAGATAACAAATTTGAGACTATTCGAGATCATCGTGGACATCTATCATGTCTCTGTCGCCTTGGAACTTCGTAGTGACATGGTTGGTAAAAGTGAAGAGCTTAAAAGGGTTGAGTTTTTTAAGAATTATAAGCACTATCAAGTTGGGTCAAAATCTTTCGTTTGAAGTCAGCAAACAATGTGATTACTCTGGATGGTAATCCATTAAACCACAGTCAACTCAAACAAGGTTGTGTGGTTGGTCGTATCGTTCTACCCCTTGTGGGACTCGTGTATTGTGATCTTGAATCGCTATGAGGGTTCAAGCTTAGATATTTGTCATCAGAACGCATTCACAGGCTGATGGAGCACCTCGACACGCTTAATATGATGTCGATTGAACGGTGTCGACCCAACGGAGTCAATGTACTCAGAGTCTCCATCCCCTTCCAAAGCTGGGGGATTCTTCTATCATTGGGCGCCACTCCTTCTTCTCAAGGATTTTGGTCTTTTGCACGAGTTAGCATGCCTCGGATGACATATAACATCTTATCCTTCAACTCCTGAATCTGCTGGGTCACAAATTTTATGGTGCAATCCATATTGTCAATGCCTCTACTATGTGTTTCTTCTCTTTTTGAATACCCCTTTTTTTTATTTGTGACATGATCCACGCTCACCGTATTTATAAAATGTTGAATCTAGATTTGTTCATGAATCACGCCCAATGAAAAGAGTATAAGGACATATCAATAGAGAGAAAGAAGAGAAAATGACTAGTAATTCATAGTGTCTTATTCATAAAATAATTCACCTAGTTACAAAGGAGAAGATACAATGATGATATTACATTTTTGCTCTTGCTTTACTGGGGCCTGTACCAATGTATTTCTGGTATTTTACATGTATGAGCATGTCATCCGACTACTTTTCGGCTTAACCGACTAAGCTTAGTAGTCCTTGAGTCGATAGAAACAACTTGGTTGGTTCAGCTTTAGTCGGCATGGTTTGAGTGACTAATATGGTCTGGTTGTCAATCTGTGATCCTTCATGAGGAACATTTGGGGCGCCTCTGGGATGGTGGGAGATGTCGTGGAACTATATATTCTCTTGGATCGGCTCTACTGGAAAGTTGGCTATCACACGGGCTTGTAGTGGTTGATTCGAATCATCTAGTTGTCTTCTTATCCGCCTCGCAACTCGGTCAATTTTAACCTTGTTGGCTTGGCTCGGGCAACGTCATTCATTCAGGCAAGTGGGTCTCACACTCTCCTAACAGTGAGCCAACTTTCACTATACTCTTCTTTTATGAAACGTTTGATCTCTTCGAGATCTATGCTAACACATATTTGATGTATAGATGTAAAAGATATAGATGAATAATAAAAAATAATAATTCTTATTATCAATTAATCGACTTATTTAATAATTGTGGGAGGTGGGAAAAAAATATTATTGAGTCACTCTTCATCTGTTGCCTCATAATTCTTGTATTTACATATCTATCACCTAAAATTTCATGTTTATATTTATAATATTTTAGTGTCCTAACTTTATCCATAAAAAAGTATATTTAATTTTTAAGAAAATTAATAATAGTGACATTTATGATATGATATTAAAAATCAAAGGGTAGTGAATGTAAATATGTAAAAATACATAAATTTGTGTGGTATTTTTATTTATTTCACATTTGAAAGTGACATATTAAAGAATAACTACACCCCATGACCAACGGTGTTTTTCAATAAATAAATAATTTTTTTATGATAAATTTAAATATTAATGATGAGAAGCGATAATAATTGCTTGCGTCAACCTTCATTTTAAACCCCACATTAAAGAAAATTTAACGTATTTGGGACTTTTCAACAACTATAATCATTTAATATATAATTTTAATTTGCAAAATTAAAATTTACAACAATATAGTTTAGACATGATATAAGAAACTTTATGTAACATGATCATTAAAAATATATTTTATTTTTCTCATTTATTATATAAATTTGAATCTAATAATTTTTTTTTCTTTTTGTAAAAGGTGAGCACAAAGGACGATATAAGTAATTTGAATCCGTGTCCTCATGCTGTGCAAGCACGCCTTCAACCACTTTGTCTGCATCATTTATTTATCATGTGTTAATGATGTGTATTCACAATAAATATTGACCTTATTGGCAATTGTATGCATCGATAATATGGTGGGCAATGGAGTTGATAGCATGTGGCTTTCAAAAGGTTATGGTTGGGTGAGTAGAGGCGAGCAACGGAGGCCAAGTGATTTTAAGTGGGTGATACTGAATAGGGGCCCATAATTAGAAAAAAAAATGTTTTCATGATTATAGTTAGGCGATGGTGATTGGTTGCTCATAGATGGGCAACAAAGATCAGAAGATTGCAGTTAAGCAGCAAAGTTTGAGTGCCCATAGTAGGATAGAAGAGATCTTGCAACCATAGTTGGGTGTCAGTGATCGAGAAACCTTATTTGGTCGATATTGGTTTGGTGACTATTGTCAAGAGATTGAGATTGGACGTCAATGATCGATCCTCATAATCAAGTATCAATGGATGGGAAAGTGAGGCTAGATGACCATAATTAGGCGTCAATGATTCGACAATTGTAGTCGAGCAAAAAAGATTGGTAAATGCAGTTGGTGAACATAGATTGGGCCACCCAGTAACACGTTAATGGCAATCCATCAGAATTATAATGGCAAGGATGATTTGAGGATAACATGCAAGTGATGAAAATATAATGACAGTGATTTGGTAGCTAAGGCTAGATGGTGTTGGACTGACAACAAGTCAACGACAAGAGTTGGAGGGTGGAAGTCCAATGACAGAGATATGGGCCATCTAGCTGTGGTTGTTAGATGACGGTGATCCGACAATTCCATCTCGACTGTGATGGTTTTGACAGTGGTGTTTTGTTGATGACAAATGGATAATGTTGGTTGGTCGGTAATAACCTAGCAATAATAATATGACACTGACTACCTAATAACAATAATTTAGCGACAAATACTCCAACTACATTGGCTAGATAGAGATTAATGATCATCAAGATTTTTGAGCTCTCTCTCATATTTGATTTAGCTCTAATCCTTCAACTCTTCATTTATGTAAAAGGGAATGGTTTATTTATAGATTTTGGGAGAGACGTCTCTGTAAATACCACCAAAACTCAAAATACTCTATGGGACGGCACAGAGATATAAATATACATGCATAAATCATTTGTCGAACATCATATTGAGTAAAATAAAACATAATTGAAGCAACTCAATAGAATTGGAGTTGGTCAAATCAAAATTACTATTAAACCACATTTGTATTTGGAACATTACCATATTCCTTACAACCATAAAGGTCATGAGAGTTGTCTGCCCTCAAATCTTATCCAATCATGTTGACAATATCAAAATTCATGAGAAGTCACAACTATAATTTGATCAAATAAGTCAACATTAACGATTTAAAATATCAAATAATTAAATTTATTTTATTTTGGAGTAAATGCCACCAATAATGGTTTCCCATAATGGCCGGTGGGTTGAGTAATGTCACCGCCAAGCAATGCGTTGACTTCTTATGAATCGTAATGAAGCTCCACAAGAGCAATAGGAGGCATTTACATCCCTACCACTCGTCCACATGCATATTTACATATCTAACACCTATGATTCATTTCTTGACGTTTATGCTACTCAGAATTTTCATATCACATCGGAAATACTGTTATTTGAACTTTAAAAATGTGGAATGGATATTTTTGTGCATATGTAAGATGTGAAAATTGAAATCTAGGTGTTAGATATATAGATACAATTCATACCTTAGATATGCAAAGCAATAATCTTATATATATATATTTGTGTGTGCCGCGTACTCAGATTAGTTGGTCAGACATCTACTTGTCAGTTGTAAGTCCCCTCTAATCTGGGTTCGAATTCCCCCGAGTGTAAGGTGTAGTAATCGAATTCTTAGGCGCATGAGGGATGGTCGGGGCTCATAAAATAGCCTCCGGGCATTCCTTTTGAATCTCTCTCTCTCTCTCTCTCTCCATAAGACCCCTCAGCTTGGGGGTTCGAATCCCTTCTGGCACAATTAGACTTAAGAAGATGATACTCGAATTGTTAGACACATTAGAGGCAGCTGGAGGCTCATATAATAGCCTCTAGTCATTCTTAAAAAATAATAATAATAAAATAAAATAAATAAAGGACACACACAAATTAGCAGCAAAATATTTTCACTAAATTCAAATTAAGGATCAGTGACTTACTCTTCATTACATTTACAACAACACATCCGAAAAATAATGAAAAATAATAATCAAAGTTCATTAACAAACATTTCATCTGAACAAACATTTACACTAAGCCTGCAATTTTCAAAAAACAAAATTTACATTCTGCATCTCAAGCACACTCTTCTGCAAGCTCTATCTCCCCCTCTCCATTCTCCTCAGATGTCTTCAGATGATCAAAAAACGAAAAGAGACACCAGGCACAATCATCATTCCAGTTCCCCCGATTGGCCGCCGCTCTCCATTGTTGGTCGATGATCATCTCCGGCGAGAGTCCCCAGCTCTCGAGCTCTGTCTTGGTGTGGTGGATGGCAAGGCTGTAGTCACCACTCTGACTGAGCTGCATCACTCGGAACTCGCAGTTGCCGAAGTTGTTCAGCCGCTCGAATTGCTCCACGGTCCACTTGAACCATTTCATGAGGAAGACTCGGGAGGTCAGGCCATGGGAGATGATTACCAGGTTGGTTTCCGAGTTTTCGCCCTGCTCCAGTCTTCTCATGTCGATGTCCCTCCAAAGGGATTCCATAAAACCTGGGAAAAGCATTCAAAAATTTTAAATTTATTAGCTTTTTGATTTTGGAGCCATCAGATTTTTAAAACTTTTGTTTTGGTGTGAAATGAAAATTACATGCTTAAGAAGAAAAGGAGACAACGTTGAGTTCATCATCATGGTGGGAGTTTGAGTGAAAAAAGAGGAAAATCTCAACCTAATAACAAGAAGAAATTGCTACATAAAATGAAAAAGGGCGACATTTACCTAACATAACACAGTGTTCTTGTGTATTTACATATCTAACACCTACATTTTACTTTTTACATTTATACCACATATATCTTTCATATTTGCATTTATACATAACGGTGCTCTTATGTTTTAAGATTGAGTTATACTGTTTCTCTCCTATGTACAATATGTTAATCTGAGTCCTGGCTGTTAATATTGCACCAAACTTTTAAAATTATAGATATTTTTTGGAATACATAAAAATATTTTTCTAAAAGTTGAAAGCTAGATATAATATATTAAATATGTTATATTGGTTTCATATCATATGTACATGAAATAATGTATGTAAGAAAAAATATTAACAAATTCCATTTTAATATTGAAAAAAGCCTATGCATCCTTACTTGAATCTTTAAAAAAATATTAGAGAAGCAGTATTAAGCCAAATTAAACTGTTTTCAAAATTCAACTTCCATCACAAATTTTTGAGAAAATCTAGAATTTCAGGAGTCAAAACATGTTCAAGATTCTACAAGCTACAAATCATCAAATATACATGATGTAAGAAATTTACTTTTAGAATTTTTTTTTATTTTGTTCTTTGTTATTGTAATCATGTAAAGGTTTTTAAGAGAAGGGTGCTCTTCCTCTTGAAGGAAGAAGGTTGTAACAGTTTCTCCATTGAGCAATTAGACAAGGAATGTTTTGGGCCTGTGGAATCCTAAGCAAAAGTGGCTTAGGCCTAAATATAGACCAATTTTAGGCAGAGTCATGCAAAAATCATTATGTTACTTATACTTCATTCCTCGGTTGTGCCGCAGCCATCAAACCTATTTCACAATTTGTTGCAGTCTACTTAATAATCCACAATCTCCATTCATTCTTCTAGAGTGTTCTACAAAGTTGCCTTTATTAAAAGTGTCACTCATGTTATCTTGTTATCTCAGATGAAAATATAATAAGAAATTTAATGCTTGAGCTCTATTGAATAATCATAAAATTGTGAGCATTCACCAAAATAACTCACTTTTTGAGGATAATTACCCAAGGATTTACTACAGGTTCCAATTCACTAAACTCCTGGAATCACTTGTAAAGACAGATTGATGAAAAGGATTTGAATTAGCATTGAAGTCAAACAAGTTCAACTCCATCTTATAATCTTATTTCTATGAATATTAAATATGTTATAAATAATCTGTTAAAAAAAATTCACAAATTCCTTTTTAATATTTTAAAATGCCTATGTATCCTTACCTGGACTTTTACAATTCTCTACAAACTCATTTCTAGAGCTATGCTAAGTGGCCAAGGAAGTTACATCAACCCGGCTCCACTAACTTCAGCGAACTTAGGAAACGGTTTTTACAGGGGCTCCACAATGTCCCACGATAAAAGATAACGACAAATTAAAAAATTCATGACATTTAAGTGTAATAAAAACTAACTTAGCCAATTTGACTGAACTTTTAACCTATTGCATGCCTATATACTCCACTCTTGTAACAAAAATTAACCATTAAGGCTACATCAGCAACTCCTTTTTGCAAAATTTAACTTCCTAGACATATTTCATTACGATTATTGAGATGAGCTTGAATTTCAAAGGTCGAAACATGTTTATGATTTTATGTGCTGCATATGTTGAATATACATAATGTAAGATGTTTTCTTGTTGTATTTTATTTTGCTCTTCGCTCTTGTAATCATCTAAAGGTTCTTTAAGAGAAACTTTGAATAAGTGATTTATAGAGGTCCCCTTGCCAAAAACTGAGGATAGGGTGCTCTTCCTTTTGAGGGAAGAAGGTTGTAACAATTTCTCTACAGGGTTATTAGTGAAGTAATGTTTTGGGTCCATGGAATCCTAAGCAAAAGTGTTCTTAGGCCTAAATATAGACCAATTTAGGTCCTTAACTTCTGGGTTGTGTCACAAACATCAAACCTATTCCACTATCGGTTGCAGTCTACTTGATAAAATCCACAACCTCCATTTATTCTTTTCATGTCTTTAGGGAAGTTTTCTTTATCTAGTATCTTGGAAGAAAAAATACGAAGATTTGCATACATACCCATATCTAACACATAAAATTTGATATTTGCACTTATATCACCTTGGTTTCATAAACCTATGCATGAAAAAGGTGTATTTTACTTTTATAAAAGATAATGATAGTGATATTTTTTATATGATTTTAAACATGTGTGATGCATACAACACAATTCTTATGTATTTGCATATCTAAAGATAAAAAATTGAAATTTGCACTTATAACACCTTGGTGTCATAAACCTATGCATGAAAAAGGTGTATTTCACTTTTATAAAAGATAATGATGGTAATATTTTTTATATGATGTTAAAGATGCACACCACATAAATCTTATGTATTTACATACCAAATGTATAAAATTTGATATTTGCACTTATAACACATAAACCTACGCATGAAAAGGTGTATTTCACTATTATAAAAAGATAATGATAGTGATATTTTTGATGTGATATTAGCTATTTGAGTGGTAAGCATGTAATTATGAATGTTTAATACTAAAGCTCTATCCCATAGTCATGAAGTTGCAAACATTCAACAAAACTGCTCCTGCTTCGCAGAAAACTATCCAACCATTCACAACAAATTCAAATTCACAAAACCATGAATCATTCCTAAAAACAAAACCAGAAAAATTAATCTCACTGGAAACACGATCGAAAACATCTGCAGCAGACTCCCCATCAGGAAAGCGAAAGAAGAACCTTCCGAAACGCTGCCTTGTCTCCTTAACAGCCATCATCCTCTCCTCCACCTGAAAATTCCCAAAATCCTGCTCACGCACCCTGCATTCCTCCCTCGCCCCAATTATCTTCTCCTTCGGGAATGCTCGTCCGATCTCCCTCAGCGTCGCTCGAGTCCTCGCGTAAGGCGAAACGTAGAAATACACCTTCCAGTCGGCGGTCCGCCCGCCATCGGAGACGACTCCATGTATGCCCTCGCCGGCGGCGCGCGCCTGCGCGACGCCGAGGGGCGTAAGCGGGATCTTGTAGTCCGGCGTGGTGGTGTACGCCGAACTATCAAGATTGCCCTGGCTCTCTCCGTGTCGCACCAGGATGATCCTCTTCGGCAGCCTTCTGACCGGCCGGCTAAAGCTGCAAGTGCTGCTCATGCTTCGCCTCGCCGCGTGAACTTAGCATTACTACTGGTTACCCATTAACTTTGCTCTTGGTCGGCTAGTCTTGCATTCAAATTGTAGTTTCTAAAGTTAGGTTGCCGGGTTATTAAGATATCGCGATCAACAATTTATTTATTTTTTATTTTTTTATTTTTTTGTGCCTAGCTAGGCGGTCTTAGAGCCAAGGCTGACTTCATTCAAGTTTATGGCAGGACCCGGGAGATCTTGGTGCCACAGTCCGTTAGTCATCTTTTCGCGATTAGTATGTCGGTCTTAGCGTCCCGACTGGTTATCTTTTGTATTTGGGCACGGTCAGGCGGCTCAAGCACCACGACCTACCTATCTTTAATTTTTACTCAAACGGGTGAGCTTGACACCACAATTGACAGTCTTCAATTTATGGGTGAGGCCGAGCGATCTTGGTGTTGTGGCCTGCCGGTCTTTAATTTTTGCTCAGGCAATCAATCTTGGTGCAACGACCTTAACAAACTATACTAAGAAAAATCTCTTTAAATCAACAAAGTTGCTAATACTCCCAACCGGAAGTGCATGGAACTACTTTAAGGCTGACAACCTCAAAATGGTGAAAAGCAGACATCACTTGAACGAGTTTGAGATCTCGAGCAAGCACACGGCTGACTCAAATGCAGTGATATAGTTAATAGGGCCTGACTGCCCCCTGTAAGTCTTAAAAGCCAACCACTTAAATTTTTCAGGGCTCTGCTCCAGAGATCTGGAGGGATATAGAATTCTCTAGCTGACACGGAGCTTCAGTGCACCCTAACGGTTGCCTCTCCACATGCATATATTTTGCACTGTCTTGATACTATGAGTTGCCAACCCCCTTCAACCTCCAATTGTTGTGCGCGGCGCCATCCTTTGTCACTGGTTTTGCTCTTGGGGGCCTGATTTCCTGCTAGGGATGTGATTACCCTCAAGACTTTGACAATTTGGCCCTTCACCTGCTCCAGGATCTGAGTCCTCATCTCTTGCATCCCTCGCTGCATACACTCCTCGATGTCATCACGTGGGAGATCTACATTAGCTACTACTCTTTAATCACCAATTTTATTTGTGATAGTTGCGCTCCTCTTGATTTTGACGTCATGACTCCATGTTTATTGTATTTTTTAGGATGTTGAATCTAAATCTGTCCGGGAAACACACCTAAGGAAAAGAGCGCTGAAGGAGGAGAATGAGGGGGAAAAGAGAGCAATATCAAAATAATGAACAGTAAATTTGCATAACCTTTATTAATGAAATGGACCATCTATTTACATGAATGAGGGTCTATACAATTACATACATAGGCACGACAGAGTTTAGTCTATACAGGAATATAGCCCAAGGGGCTCATGAATAAAGTCCGGTGGCCATTTGTTGAGGATTAGTTTCATCTTCTGTGGAGCTGAATGGTCCGCTTCGCTCATGTGGATTGGAGGGCACTAGATTAGTCTGCATGGATAAGGTCAGGTAACTTTGTTATGGGATAATCTACTTTTTATCCTTCTAGGAACATCAACCTCTCAATACCCAAGAGCTGGTCGGCTGAGCGGATGATTCCAGGTCGCCTTCTATGGGTTCTGTGGGGCCACATCATCTCTTTTGCTAACCATGAGATGTCTTTGAGATTTGTGCTGACACATTTTCAATAAACAATTTCTTGATTTATATTGATTTGATATTCATTAGATTTATATTGAGAGTAAAAAAAGTGTAAAAATAAATAGTCAAATTTTATATTACAACCACCTCAAAATAACTTTCACAGGTATTTACATACACACCCCCAACTTCTATGTATTTGCATAATTATGTCTGTTACATTTATAACATCCCAATTTTTCATATCACATCAAAAAGACAAATTTTTAACTTTTAGCAAGTGTAATGCACCTCTTTATGAATAACTAAGTGTCTACCTGGGACAATTGAAGTTGTTTGAATGTGAGTCAGTGAAGCTGTTGTAGAAGAAATCGATGTTCAAAAGATTGCCATGACTTGAAATTTTATTTTGTTTTCAAAAATCATATCGAAGCATTCTATCAACCACCACACTTAGCTAGATGAGTTTGCAAAAACCAACAAAATGCAGTTTTGCCAAACACATGAAAATATGGCCCGACACCACTCCGCCGCCGCACCGCAGCCTCACAAGCGACCTAAACTTATATGATAAAAAAATTGAGGTTTAGTTGTTAAATCGTAAATACATAAGTATTAAGTGGTTTGTATGTAAATCTTCTTAAATTTAAGGATATAAAACTCTTGTTGACTGAACTTTTATTTTATTTTTTTCTTTCATTTTTAATGTTGGGTTGGTGGCCATGCTGTTGTGAGCCAGATTAGGTAGATCCTGAGAGCAGGAAGCGTAAATAGGCAAATGGGAGTAGTTGACCAACATAGGATGAGGAATCTCTTGCTCTTTCAGGATTCACATCTTCTGTTGAACGAATGCAGAGTTCAGAACAAGGAAGCGCGTGCAGATTAGCTGCATCCAGAGTTGGAGATAAGAAGCTTGTTTAGCAAAAATCCAGCGCATGGCTTGACAAAGGAAGAAAACAACTTATAAAAATGTATTTAAAGTACTTTGAAACTATTTGTTTCTATATATATATATGAAAAAATTTACATTTAAATTTCTTCTATGTATTAAGAATATATAAAATAAAATGATCTTAAATATTGAAAAATATGGTTGAATTTTAGTAATTATTGTAATTCATGATGGCTCTTACAAAACTTAACATTAAAGGAAAATATTAAGGATAACATGTTCACAACAGTTGGAAAAAGAAAACAAAATAAAACTAGTCACCATAAAACAAACTCCCAAACCTAACAAATCAACAATTGACAAAACATTCTAGGAGAAGAGAGAGAGTCACAAGGTCCATCTATAACTTTAGCTATTGGCATATCCCATAGAACACTATCATAGATTAAATCTACAAAACATTTCAATGAAAATTGTCCTTTGAGATAGAGCATCAACTCCTTCAAGCCTTCTTTGTATTACTCCTCTGGACCTGTCGTGCATCCAAATGAAGAACCACTAGAAGAGTATCTCGAGATATCAAATTTCGCATCAACCAACAAATCAAGAGAAGCATAGAAGAGAATAAATATAATAGCCTCAACAACAACAAAAATTTTTCCAACAAAGTGGGGTCGACTGCATGAATCATTTTTCTTCATTATGTCCTACTGAGTGTCATGTTTTCATTTAATTGTAATAAACTAATATATTTATACAACATTTTTCATGACTTTAAGGTTTACTTCTACCTTTCTTAACGTAAATCAAATATAAAATAGCTACTCTTAAAACTGAATAATCAGATTGTCGACGTTTAAAGTGACAAGGCCATCTAAGATGGCGCTCTCTAATTTTGTCTGCCACTTGAGCTACATAGACCCCTTCCTGAATATATTTGTTTCATATTTTTTCTCTAAGTGTAAAATCATTCATCCACCTGAGCATTCTTATCTCAGCAACACTTAGGATAGTTTTTGCTTCTATTTTATAGGCCAACATCTTGCATCATAAAAGCATTGCAATCCTCACCACCATCTTATAAAATTTTCCTTTTAGTTTAACCTTTTAGTTTAAACGGTACTTTTCTATCACACAATAGGCTTGATGCATTTCTCCACTTCAACTATCAAACTTGGACTCTATTAATAACATCCTCATTTCTATCATTATCACTCTGAACAATATATCCTAGATATCTAAAACATTCACCCCGTGTATTGATTTGATTAAAATTATGTTGCTGTATCTATTACTACTAAAATTACAACACATGTATTCAGTTTTAGATCTACTAAACTAAAAGCCTTTAGACTCTAAAGTATGCCTCGAGTAAAGAAGTTGATAATTTGTATTGTCTAATTGTAAGAGTGTTAATCTTTGATTATCCATTATTTCATACATTAAACCCTTAGTTGATGGGCAAACCATAGATGAAATTGATGTTTGGTTTATCCTGAGATTCTAATCACTTTGTTTGATTAGTAACATGAATTAATTTGGCTAAATAAATAGATTCAGCTTATGTTGACCATAAGAGGTATAGCCACCTCAATCAATTTGCAAAAAATTGGTCAAACCATGAGTTATTTTGGGATGAACCAACTTGGGGTTGCTTCTTGGCATCTTGATCAAACTCAATAAACCTTAATGTATGTCAAGTTTGTTAATTGTTTGGGTTAAAATTGGTTGAAAACTTTAGGTTTTCTAAATCAGCTAAATTATACAATGTGTGGTTAAATTCATGGTCAAATGAGGATTATCATGGTCAAGTCAAGTCAAGCCCGTTCTACAGAAGCTCCGTGCTTAATTGAATGAACTGATTTAAAGATTAAGTTCAAACTAGCTTAGCCGACTATCATAGAATTCAATCCAATTAATATGTGATAACTAGGCTAAATTGAAACAAGGAATATTTTGGTAATTGATACAATATCTATCTATCAACATATTATTGTGAGCTCAAGTTCCACTTAATGTTGATATATTTGAAATAAAAAAATAGATTGACCATTTTTAACAGATAAGATATTAAATTTATTAGTTTCGGCTCTAGTGAATTAAATGGCTAACCCATGGATCCAATTGAAATCCTTAAAAATTCTGTCTAACTCATATAAAACATATTCAAGGCTGAGGTTTTTTTGCTCGAGTGAATTAAAAGTTATTAAATCCTTTTTGGTTAAAATGTCCAAAGGACTTAGGTTTTATTTTCATGATTAAGATAGAATCAAAGGTTCACAAAGTTCATACTGACATTTTAATTTTTTATTTTCTTCATTTACATCACTTAAATGATTAACATTACATCAAAATCATCTCTATTTTAGCATTTAAAAAGTTCAATACATAATTCCTCTCCACAAACATGGCTTTACTCTACACTTACACACACACACTCACACACCCACACACACACACACACACACACACACACACACACACACATATGCAAGGTTGTTAGAAATGAATCCAATTAGCCAGTTTGACCGTGAACCAGAAGGGCAGTCGGTCTGGACGCTAGAGATAACCATAATTGAACCGGTGAAAACCAGGGTCAAATCGATCAGCTGCTGAACTGGACACAATTTTTAATAGCCTTTTTTAATTATTTTTAGATTGTATTGCCTTCTTTTTCACAAATGATTTAGTGGAAAAAAGGAAAAAATAAATTATGTGTGGGCCGCCTGATGGGCTCGCCATAAGCATTCTTAGAATAGGTGGACTTGACCATGAAGAAATTAAAATTTTGCAGGCTCAGCCTAATTTGAACCTTCTTCAAGTTAGTTAAAGCTCAAATGAGCCTGATTCGTGCCAAACATGACCCATTGATCTACCTGATCTCATAAATATATTTCGCGATTGCAAGCTTTTGAGGGGATTAATTTCCTGCTCATTTATATATATATATTTTTAAATCTGGCCATAAATTTTGATTTTTATTTTAACACCAACCAAAACTCTTATATTATTTAAAAATTATCATTTTTAATTTTTTAAAATAAATTATAACTTTCATGCATATATAATATGTCAAATATGTTAAAAATATAGTTCATTACGTATGTAAATTTGTTTGGCGATATTTTACTCAACTCATTTGTATTTACATATTAAGATATTTTCAATTAAAAATTTTATGCATTTTTTTTGCATACATTTTCTATTAAATTCAATTAAACTTATAAAAAAAATTTGTATGTATAAAATTAATTTTACAGTCATGTCTTACATCTTTTTATATTTCATAGCTTCATATTATATTTTATAAAATATTTTAAATTAATAATATTGATCAAGAGAAAATATTAAAAAAATTATTATTTAATTATCTTTTTTTAAAAAATTTAATTTTCTTTTAAAGTTGCCCGACAAGAAAATTATAAATAAAATCTGAGCGCTAACTCGTACTCAAACCTCAAATTAAGCAGACCCCTGCGTAAGATAAATGTACGCAGCATTGTGTACAATTTTGAGATTATACCGAGGATACAAGAGGGTTATATCCGCAATATAACTTCTTGTAATCTCCATATATAATCTAACTCTAACCTACTAATAAATTCATAATATATGATAACAGAAGCACGGAGCGGAACTTAGGGTCTGTTTGGGGCAGCTGCAACTTGATATAACTTAGTACAATAGCTTAAACTATTAATTATGCAAAAATGCGAGCGCACACGCTGATCCGGATAAGCTGTCTGGCTGTTTGATTTGCGCTTATGGAAAACAACTGATTCTGGAAAATTGATCATTCTGTCTGAATAAGAATTAAGTTGTTTAGCTGTTTGGTTAGTGTGTTTTGTAAACAACTTATTTGCAAATTTTTTTAATTAAATAAATAATTTGTGCAGCTGAATTTGTTATTTTCTAAACAAAATTAAAGAAAAATATTCAGACAAGAAAATATAAAAAAAAGTTAATTTATATTTATATAACTAAAATATATCCGATCACATCAAACGAATATGTTACACATACAAAAGTCAAATGTATCAGCACATAGTACTACAAAGTATAAACTACAAAGTATAATAAAAGGATAAAAGGTCATAAAAAAGAAAAAAATAACATGTTAAAATGATAAGTAAAAATATGATAATATTAGCTTTATAATGTAGCAGCATATCACGGTCCATGCCACCTGCATCTTACACTCCAGAACCTAGAGCAAACCTGTCAGACTGAGATATCGTATAAATAGAAGAACTCGAACCACATGCGGCTTTCTTCCGTTGTGGTACTATTGAACTCCTATCAGCTATGTCCAATTGGGATATTGTAGAAATAGTTCCACTGTCGACCCGCCTGAAGCATTTGCAGTCATCCGGTCCTTGTCCCCACCGCGGGCACCTGTAGAATTGTCGCTCGTAGTTATGTGCCTGTCGTGATGTGAATAACAATGACGGTAGCCCACATCGACACATCATTTGCCCCGACTTCCCTGAATATCTTGAGCTCATTATCCTGCAATTATTATAAAAAGCGTAGATCAGTCAAAAAATAGAGGGAATAAAAAAAAACTCAACTTACCAAAGTGTGGAAGCAGTGGTTGCAACTGAGTTCTTTGGGCATCTAAGGTGCTCCACTATTATATGAATAAAAGTAATAAACATAAAAAGAAAGGGGGCAAGGTTTGATCTCCTGGAAAGTAATGTTGTAAACAAACCTATCTCCCGAACAACTATATTGAAAAGAAAATGGGGAATGCCCTGAAATGTAAATTAATGTTGTAAACAAACCATTTGATCAAACTGTTACCAACATGCTACACCACTGGCCAACATCACATCAATGCCCATCCATGATGCTCCCTCCAACTATCAAACCATATTTACAATGAAAGCATTGCAAAGCATTAAGACCAATTAAAATATAACTCCTTGATGTCAATCAGACAAATCCCACACTAGTAGCTCCATTTCCCTTAATAATAGCTCCACTCCAAACATTTCTCAACATAACATTTCTCAACATTTCTTTCATGCCAATCAGACAATGGAACATAAGATAAAATTGAACATAAAATATTGGAACATGCCAATTCCTTCATGTCATCTCTCAACATTTCCAAACAATGGATCATAAAGAATATGGAATCGAAGAAGAACAACAGAAATGTTTTTTAAAGTTTACGGCATACATAGCATTATAAAGCTTGGAAAGTGCACCAGTATAAATAACCATAAATTCCAATCAATTTATACATAACAGTGATTGCCCTTAAAGTATAGGGTCATCCAAGTTACTCTAAACATAAAGACCGTGTAAAATTAAAGTCCTTCATGCCAATCAGACAAGCCACCATAATAGCTGTTAAGATAATGCTCATCAGATGCAGCTTAGAGAATTCTATGAGAATATATACAAAAAATTGTTTGAGAATAGATACTTTTTAAGAAATTTCCATTCATAAGGTGCATACATATTGAGTTATAATTATTTATATCCAAGCTAATAAACTATTTGCATTTGTCATTCTTAAGAAAAATAATCAAGTAATCTAACACCCAAAGTTTGCTATGTGTGTTCCGTAGGTGTAAATCAAGCCAAAGAAGACCGAAATACAGCAGCACAAAAAAATTCAGCACAATAAATTGTATCCCCTTGTTAGCAACAAAAAACCTGTCCATCTAAAATGCCACCAAAGTTTAAACATCCTCATTCCCAGTCCCCAAAACCCATTTAATTCCAAACATTTAATTCCAAACATAATCATTCCATAGTAGCGGTTGCCCTTAACGTATAGGGCCATCCAAGCTACATACATATTGCATATATTTAGAGCAGAACCACTTACACCTAAACAACCATCAGCTATAAGCGAATGGCTCCATAAAAGTGTTCAAAAAAAAAAAAGATGAAAATTAGAATCATATAAAGCAGCTATAGTTTTTATCCAACAGAAAACATTTGCAATGTGAAAATGTATTCAAATTTTTACTGCACTCCCGTTGCAGCTGACCAAACATATGTCATAGCAGCCATAGCATTAAGATGTAAGCCTCTCTAATAAGAATAAAGCTATAACATCAAGATGTAAAAACTTCAACATAGGAACTGAAAGCCTCAAGATGTAAGCCTCTGTAGTAAGAATAAAGCTTCAAGATGTAAGCCTCTCTAATCATAGTAACTGAAAGCTATAACATCAAGATGTAAGTCTCTTTAATAAGAATAAAGCTTACTGTAGATACTTCAACATTTTGAGAAGACGAGCAACTTCTAGCCTTATTAATATTAAAGCTACTACCATATGAGCAATAAAGATAGGACAACGTCAACGAACATGAACCCAAATCCAAATAGAAATTCTGCCTCGATTAGGAAGAAAAACTGATAACAACAAGGTCCCAAATGGTTTCCCCCAATTCCATCATCAAAAAAATAAATGGAACGATGGTTATTGTATTTATTTAAGTCATTCTAAAGTGCCAAATTTTTTTGAATACAGGATGAAAAAAATAGCTATTTGTTATCTTCATAAGCCAACACATATCAATACCCCTACTTCCTATTTCACACAATAACTATCAGCACATACAAACTCAAATTATGGAATGATGTCGTCTAATGAAGTTGTGTAGTGTCATTGTTGCCACTACAATCTGGACTTGTTTTGTAAATGAATAAATTGACATATCAAGTAGAATTACCCATTTCTTCTTCCAAACCCCGAACGATCTCTCGATCACACCACACAGATCACACCACAAAGGATGAATGTCTTTTGTTAAAAATTTCTTTCTTTCCTCGTGCAACCCCGCTCGATCTCTCGAAATCAGGTATATGATATTTTGTATCTGGATATAGCTTCAAATATCCCCTTTGCAAAGAATACCCGACATCAACTAAGTAGTAATTGCCTGAGTAAGGTTTTCTTTCATTTAGAATTTTTTAAGTAATTAGGATGGTCAAAAGTTAAGCACGATTGTCATACCTGGTGGTCATACCTGGTGGTGGATAAGATCATACCTGGTGGTGGATAAGAGAAATCATATTTTCTGTTGCTAGTAGCAAACTTGAAAACGCGGCTGTCGTGTGCGGTACCTTACATATGTGAAACACATATTGAGAAACACATATTGAAATCACAAACAACAATTATATTTTGTGTTGGTGATCTACATCGTCCAATGTATGCAACATTCTCTGTGCAAGAAAGACGTGCTTCGACATGTGTTTCGTCAATAGCTCTGATACAATCCTGAGATGAACGAATTAATAAATAATAAAATCATATGTGTGAAATTTTATTAACTAACATTTAAATTTGGGAAACATCTTAAAGAACGACATATAACGATGGTCATTCGCAATATGTGTGGGGATGAACTGGAATGTTGGGTCCTCTGGTTTGACTATTTGACGGGTCGGACTCACTAGTGTATTCAACCCAGCTGAGAAATATCTAGTTATGGTTTCTGAGGAATGTTGAAACTGTTCCGTAGCTCCTCTCATCGATTCATTCTAGGCAAAAATGTAGAGTATTATTGCCAACACCTCTCTAGATGTTCTTGATGATCCTTGCAGTCCGTGGAGGGTCTGAAGTTCATTTAGGAGGTCAACGAAAATTACTTTTGTCATACGAAATATATTTGCAAAACGTGTCGGGTGACCACATAATAACTCTCTGATCCATCTATCTCCAATATTGTTGGACGTCATGCATGGGTTTCGATCAACATATGTGTTGTACTAATGGTATAACAACGTAAGGGTGAGAGCAACAATGCAGATTTGATTAATTTATCCTTCCTCCATAATATAAAATCTGAAAGAAATGTAGACTTTTAAACCAGATAAAAAATAGTGATGTAATGTCAGTAAACATAGAGAAAATAACAACTATACAAAGATTACATGCATGTAAATTTAACTGCATGCAATAAAAATATAGAGAAAGTTACATACATGCTGCACATTTCATTGAATATTTACATATCTAAACATCAAAGTTTGATATGTAGCTAACACATTCAAGCTTAAAAAAAAATACAATACATATCACGAGTCCATGACATAAATAGCACATAAGACATAACGAGTCCATCAAACAAATAGTCAATGAGGTTACATAAATATCATTCAATCTTTCATAAAAGAGCGCAAATAGGGAAGACGAAATTCTGGGTCCAAAGTTTCAAAGAATTGCCTCCGGGTTGAGTTCCCTAGCAACTTGACATACTTAACATACATATTCTGGTATTCCTTAATACCAGGATATGTGTTAAGGATCTTAACACACTCATGGATTGTGCTGTCCTTCGCAGTTTTGGAATTATTTTTGGAAATTTCAATCAATGTCTCAATAGAACCCCTAACAAACGCAAAACCTTTTTTATTTTTTGCAGGTCGGGGACGCTTTGTTCTACTAGTGGATTGGCTATCTGTGTGGATTTTGTTGGGACCTTCTCCTGAATCACCTATATGCTCGGTCTCTATATCCTCTGTTAGGTTTGCAACACCCTGCTCATTAGGGGTGAAAAAATGAGTTATTGTTGCTACAACACCAGTAAACATGTCATCCAACTTCTCATCCAAAGCTGGTTCAATTCCAGTAAATTTGAATTTTTTTGCCACCGGCACTATCTGTAACAAAAAAAAATCTAATCAATATTCAAAAAATATGTATCTAAAATTTACTTGAAATAGCGATGTTATTATCACTAACTTTTCGGCTCACCATTCCTCAGTTGCATTAATTGTCCGCTTTACTGGATCCCATCCCAATCCAGTTGATCCCCTTTTAAGCTCTTTCCAAAGTTTCCAATCATTCTTTAATTGGTCCCATTTTTTCTTTAATTTCATCCTATCGTAATCCCTTCCAGTTATTTTTTTGAATTTAGTTATGATATTATGCCAACCTTCTTTATTAAAAAAAGTTGTTGGTCGATTTCCCAATTCGACCTCCCTCACGCATAGATCACAAAAAATAGTAACATCTCTATCCCACATAGCTGATGAACCAGAGTATTTAGATTTATTCATCTTTTACTGTCACATCAACAGATGATTACATGACATTATGACTGAAAATGAGCCACTTAAGATATGGAATATGCATATGTAAAAAAAAATTCAAAAAAGATAATGAATTAAAATATATATTGGTATATGGGTGAAACATAAATGTGCTTTTAATATAACCATCATATATGAAACCTTTTCTTTTTCTTTTTCTCTATTATTACAGTAACACCGTATATGAGTAAAAACCAATTTAAATTTGGAACACATAGAGCAGAGTAGAAATTATAAACCAATGCTATCAAAAACAACCCAAAGGACCATAAACCATAAAGCATATTTTCTTCATCCAACTTTCCAATTCTAAACCAACAACCTAAAGGGCATCATCATAGCTTGTTAAAAAACCTACTACGAAAAAACTGCTTCAACAACAATATATTGGATCTACCATCATTAGAGAGTAAATTCTCTTTCATACAAGTAAAGAAGGGGGTGTCATTGAAGCAAAAATGTTGAGTTGCAAAAATAGTAATATTTTCATAGAAGCAAACATACTTATCACTATCACGGTAAAAGAATATTCATTGAACCAGTGCAAACCATTTGCATAAAGATAACGTGAGAGTAAGAAAATGGTTATCACCCACACTTTCATTGTTGCCAAGCCAAATATGCAACAAATAACAATAAAATTTTTGTAGCTCAATGTTGTTTATTCTATTTCCTACTTGTTCTAATTTGCAATCAAATTCATTTTGTTGAACAAAATAATATATATGTACCTTGATGTTATTTACAGACAACTATCCATCCAACAAAAGTGGAAAATTGCAGTCATCAACATAATGCAAGCTTTTTTACCCATTCAGTTGTGAACAAACAATGCAATCAAAATTGTTTGTATATTTCAACCTACAAAATATAGTAATGAAACAAATGCATCAAAAACATGGCTCAAAGAATACCAAAGAGTTGAACCACTACCACCAAAAGCTTTTTCAAACAAAAAATGAACCAACTGATACCTCTCAAATACAAGGCAAATTGAATACCAAATCACATGGAGCAAAACATTCCATCAATATCTTCTAGCCTCTCAAACAAACACCCTAAAAGAATCAATAACTTTGAATAACATGGAGATCATATGAACAAAAAAATAAAAATTTGGGTTGATACAAATAAACGCATTTCGAAGATAGGTTAGGGATGGGGAATGGAGAAGAAAACCCTTCGGATGCTTCAAACATATCACAATAACAGTGTATTTACATTTTTTACCGGCAATACTTGCATATTCAAATCGGATCTAGGTTTTAGCCACCCAAACACTTCCAAACAGATGAATCGACTGAAATCTCTCGGCAAAATGGGGGAAAAGAGGGAGTAGTAGAGTAAGAAAAATGAGTTTTGTTACCTACGGAGCGGGCATGATCGACGTTGAATCTTTGAAGGAAGGTCGGCTGCGGGCTTAGGAGGATAGCAGAGTAAAATTTGGAGCCCAAATGCGGATATACCGTGCGATCAGCATTTAATAAAAATATAAAAAAGCCATTTGATTGATACTAAGTAAAACAGGAAATACAAGCACCAAGCACCAAGCACCAAGCACCAAGTAGGGCTGTAAACGAGCCGAGCCTGAGCGAGCTCACTCTTGGCTCGTGTTCGGCTCGTTCGAAATCAGCTCGTGTTCGAAATCGGCTCGTGTTCGAAATGGCTCATGAATAGTGTGTTCGTGTTCGGCTCGAAAATGATAATCGTGTTCGTGTTCGGCTCGAAATTAGCTCGTTATAATATTAA
>NW_018232507.1:402440-403620 GCF_001263595.1 Phalaenopsis equestris | reverse complement strand
AAAAACATTATCGCTTTTTCTTCACATTTTCTTTCATCACATAGGGCTGTCAATTTGGCTCGTTGTTCGCGAATAATCATTTAAGTTCACATTTTCCTCACATTTTCCTCCACTAGCCAGCCTCTTCAAATTGGGATCCATCTTGATTACAGGTTTCTCAATTTACTTTGAAGAGCTCACGGTGGTACACACATTTTGCTGCTTCTTCTTTCTGGCAAGCTGTTCTTCATGCTTCACCTTCTAAAAGACATCAAGATTGTTCCAAGTGCTCAATGAGAAAAATGAGTCCTGTAATTATAGAGTAATAACTCCAAAAGACCAATGCATTAGAAAAGATGAATAAAAACTGATTAGTCAAAATAGTGTGTTTAAATTGCCAACATTGCCAATTGCAGAACTAGAGCTAGCAATATCGCTTGCATACGTGTTGTAAATTTGCAACATTACATCCTCAACTTGCTTAATTTTAGAGTCTAATTCAAAAGGTGTATACATCTTGCTAAAAGTAAAATGTATGAACTTCATTTTCCAACGAGGATCCAAGACAGCTGCAACAGACATTAGGAGATTGCAATCACCCTAATATTTGTCAAATTTAACTCTCATAGCAAAAGCCGTGTTCCTCATATAATCATCAGCGGATGTCGACTCATCCAACAACAATTTATTTATTTGGAAAACAGCAGGTAAAAAAATATTTGATGTCGGGTAGGAAGAACCTGAAATCATTATTTGTCATGTCAATTAAAACAATAAAATTCATTATATGCATAAAATCGTACAAAAAACACAATTAAGGTTCTGTATAAAGAACCTGAAATCGTTTTTGTCACATTATTAAAAACAACGAGGAATTTTCTGATTTTGTCATATTTCTCCCAATCTAAATCCGAAGGCAACCAACTGAAATTGTTATCTCGATTTGCATAACAAGCAAACACCTGCCGAAAAACAAAAGCAGATTCTAGCATTAGGAATGTAGAGTTCCATCTTGTTGGGACATCGATGCATAAACCTTTTGATGTTGATATCCCTAATTGTCTAGATATTTCAACAAACTTATGTAACCTTCCCGGTGACTTCTTCAGATATTTGATAGACTCTCTAATGTTATAAATGATCATTAATTTCTCTCAAACCAAATTGCACCATAATATTCAAAATATGTGCACAGCAGCGA
>NW_018232507.1:400899-401962 GCF_001263595.1 Phalaenopsis equestris | reverse complement strand
TTTTTTCGGCAAGACCAACGACTTCCTTATTTTTAGCTTTGATTTGTCCACATTCCCTCACATGACGTAGAAGTTGAGAAGTAATTCCTGTTTTAGATTTTTGAAATTTTGTTCGACAGCAAGTGCATTGCCAAAAAGTAGTTTGTACCCCTTTAATCGGAAAGATTGCCTCAACAAAATACTCCCACGCTGTTGACTTCCTCCTCCTACCCTTCTTGTTAAGGACTTCTTCACTGCTATTATTAATAACAACTTGAGGTACAACTTCTGGCTCTGTACTTGGTAAATTATGAATGGCAATATCATTACTATTCTAAGCTTCTGGTAGCAACTGATTGTTGAATGAATCTGATTGTGATAGATTTAATTCAGACATATTTGCACTTGCACGCCAACTGAAATCAAATCTACGGAATTAGTATTGTGAAGACAAATCAATCATTGTTGAGCAAAATTTGTAATGGCATTATGACAGCCATTAAAACATGAAGACACATTTCAAATCATTCTGAGCTATGTTGGAACTTGGAAGCTCATCTTGAAAACATGAAGACACATTTCAAATATACATCAGATGGAAGCTTATCTTTAAAACAACAACAAAGCTAGTCATTAAAACAACCCAGAAAAAAGTGTGCTTGGCACATAAAGTGTCAAAACATGTTGTCATTTCTCAACTTATAACAATTAGAGAGCATCATATAGTCAGTTCTCAATTTATTCACAACAAGAGCCAAAACAGCAAGTCACAACAGTAGAGCAGATTCAGCATAATGTATTGCATAAGATAAATATAGTAACAGACTAACAGTTCCGAGAAAGCCCTAATTTCACTAATCTAAATGTGTTGAACTCACTAAATACAAAAGCCCTAATTTCAATAGAAGCCAACAGTGCCGAGATACAAGAACTTGAGTATTCACAGAACTTGAACTCAAGTTCTGTAAGTTGGAAATCAAGTATTCATCTTCCATAACAGTTGGAAAACTTATGCCACATCTGAATGTGTTTGCTCTCATTCAAGTTCTGGAGGCTGATCTACATAACTTCATTGTAAAATCAA
>NW_018232507.1:368249-400036 GCF_001263595.1 Phalaenopsis equestris | reverse complement strand
GAGATGCAACTCGGAAGAGGGAGACGGAGAGGATGCCGAATGAACGAAGTTTCGAGAATGAGCGAAGTGCGAACCGGTTAGGACTTAGGGTTTTCGACTTTTCTCTATATATTTAAAAATATTTTATTTTTTTATTTTTTAAAACTCTGTTTTATTATTTATATAAATAATATTGAAATATTATTAATAATAAATTATTATATATTATAATTTATAGGAATTGATTTAATAAAATGTGAAAATATATTATTTAGAAAAATTAAATTAATTATAATTTAAAATTTTTAATTTTATGAATATTAATTATGTAAATATATTAATTTATTTATTTTCGAGCCAATTCGAGCCGAACACGAGCGAACAAACTTTTGTTCGTGTTCGACTCGTTTACATTTCAAACTTAAAAATTTGTTCGCGTTCCGCTCGTTCACGAGCTACTTAACGAACCGAACACGAGCTATTCGCGAACAACGAACCAAATTGACAGCCCTCGCACCAAGCACTAATCTGCCCCCCAAACGGCCCTTAGTCGTACGTGTATGGTACGCAAATTTTTTCCGTAAAACCCTCTGTCGAGTCTCTGCGAAACCCTCATCGCCTTCTTGAACGAACGAACCCACGCGATGCAGTTGCTAGCGTTCGCTGGGAAGGCCTCAAGGGATAGCGGCGTTGCCTAACGAAACTTCCTTCTTCTCTGCGGCTTTATTTTGTCCATAATGACGGCCTGGCAAGATTTGGCCTAAATCCAGGTTAAATCATGGTCTAAATCCTTTGCCAGAGAGCCCCTTCATCTCTTCTTCGTAATTGAAAACGGCGGGAGTTCGGTTTCAGGCAGGTTTTGATGACGATGTTTTGGATGGTTTTCTTGTTTTTCTTGTGGGAGAGTGGAAGACTTGCTTGCAGGTAGCCGTTTTACGCAGTGTGATTAATCAATGGAAAGCGGTCTGCGTGGTGAGCGGAGATTTATGGGAACTTTTCTTGGTCGGTTCGTCCTGCCTCTGCTGCTTTTAGGAGGTATTTGTTCTTCCATGTTTTCCCTCACTTTAAAGCATGGTGTATATAATTTCTGTAAACCCGGGGGCACTTTTTCCCTCTTGTTTTTGTAAGTTAGGTAAGTGCAGACTCTTTATTGGAGATTGCATGATGAAAATGTTGTTGCTTTTGTTTTATCTTTCGGTAAGGTGGTATCATGAAATAACACTTAAATCCAAATAGCACCTTAGTCGAGACAGCTGCAAGGTAAGCACCGAAAAAAAATACTTCAGTTTGCACCATTAAATTTAACAAAATCAAATTAAAAAAATTTGGTAATGTGGTAATGTGGTTTTGGGCTGCTTAGTAGTTGATGAATTTTTAGCTATTACTACCTCATCTGTAAGGATTTTATGCCTGATGTTTATGCACAATAAATCCTTTTCCTACCATATAGAAAAGTTGTGAATTCCTTCATTTTTTTTTTCATACGAGGGGTGAACCTATTGCATTGCGGGCCTTCATTTTGTTGGCTATTTACCATGCCTGCTGCAAGAAACTTGTTGTTCAAGAAATTTTGGATAGCTGCAATTTTCTGTAGAAGTAGCTGTGAAGCTGCTTCATAGATAAACTGTTGTTAAAAAGTTGCTGATGGTGAAGTAGTTTGCTTGTTTGGATGATCTGTTGTGTAACTGCTCTTTTTGAGAAAAAAAGACTTTAATGCTTTTATGTATATTTGTTAGATGCAAGTCCGCAGTTTCATAAATAATTCAAACAAAATAATAAAAATAAAATTTTGTAGTTTAAAAAAGAGTTAACAATCTATTTTTCATACCACATCAAATGTAATATATCACTTAACACATAATAACACGATTTGAAAAATTTCAATAATAATAAATAGTGTTATTATAATATTTTCTTTCATGTCCAAACAATCAAGTCTTTGAGAGAATTTTCTTTCCAAAGCTGTTCTCGAGGCATGATAACTATCCGGAGCAATTTTCTTGCCATTATCAACCCATCTAAAAAATTTGCAATCGCCAGGTGTTGTATTTATAGAACACCTATAAAATCTTCTCCCATAATTAGCTTCTCATCTTGAAGTATACCAAAGCATGACATACAATAGTTTTAATGTAAAATTGTAGAAGCAATTGAAATTCTTGAACTAATATTTCCTGAGAATGCAATGTGTAATGTTTAATTGAAAAATTAGACTACATGTGTGATAGAACAAGTAAAAAAAAAAAAAAAGCTAAAGGCTCAGAGTTAACATAAAGAAGGATATCTTGGTTCCTTGTAAGTTTTTATCGCTAAACTCATGCATGTTGAAAAAAAAGCAGCATACAGACTATCCAAAAGAACCCTTAAAATCATGACTCATCACAGACCTCAAAAAAAAAAAAAAACCAATTGTTCACAGATACCACAAAATATCGAATGCTGCAAATGGAGGCGCCGAACTTTCTGAACTCCAGCAAAATATGGCTAATAAATACATAAATGTATACATGATAACCTCATTCACTCATATTTTGTAAAAGAAAACATCATCATCATGATATAAATATTACATGTTCTTTACCGCCATAACACATTATCAACTCTAAAATTCAAACATAAAAAATATAAGGCTCAAATCATGATGGGAATAACATGTATCAACCAACAATCTTAAATAAATCTTAGCAAAAATCAAGATTCATACCAAAAGACACCTCGAAATGAATCTCAACATACGTTCATCGATGATTTATTTCCTCAATCGATCAATTTAGATATTTGATGCATTCAGTAAAATATCTGTGATTTGTTACTTCAATTGAATCATCTCTGAAACAACTTTCTCATCGGGTGTCTCAAAGGATTGACTCCCAAATATTTCTCTAGCATTGATTGTCCTGTACAATGTTCAAAATCTTCAATAAGTATGCATGTAGGCTCCTCATCCAAGACCCAAAAGTTTTAATCGTCTCAAGATGAATGCTTGGTATAAAGAGCTGATGTGGCTGTAATTATTTTTACTTGCTTTTTGAAGGGATATGTTGACATATGTCGGAGTATGCTTTATTTATTTTTCCATACATCGATTGCATTCTCAAGTATACTCTGTATGATGAGCGTCTCTCGATAAATACTTCATTCTTCTAACATTTTGGTTGCTGTCTTTGAAATCAGAAATGTGATACTTCATATCGGGAAATGACTTTAAAAAATTATCGCATGGAATATTTAGAATTGACAATTTAATATTTTTCTGAATATTTGTAATATTAGGACATCACATTAAGGGTCTGTTTGGGGCAGCTGTTGATTATTTATAATCTGTTGATAAATAAATTATTCTGATAATCTGATAATCTGCATCAAAATAATCTGCCTTACTGTTTGAGGCAGCTTATCCAGAACAACTTATTGGTAGTTATGGATGTAAAAATGACATTTTTGTCCCTGTATGTTAGAACTGTTTGGGACAACTTATTCAGAACAGCTTATTGGTGAAAAAACATAAAATCATCACAGATTAGTTCCATACCATGACATACAATTCTCACACTAGAAAAAAATAAAAACATGATACAAGCTTAATTAATTCAACTACAAAAAAACAGATAAAGAAGACAATATAAAACTCGAAATGTAGGCATTCAAATATCCAAGAAATAATAAGTTCATAGCTTGATGATCCAGATAAACAATACAAATGAGAGCATTTAAAAGCTTAATCATCTAGAATAACACGTAAATATTCCAATCGATCCGCTGGTTCCATCGCCATGAATGTGTCTTAAGAGTTGGACCCTCTAACTTTTTTATAAACAATACGTTGTTGGCCTATTTCCCAATTCTATTTCTTTAATACAGGCTCCTCTCTTTGTGCCCTAACATCTCTTCTCATATTAGCAAATGTTATATATTGAACAAAAAAACCCTCCCAATTGCAGTAGTTTTTGCAAAATATATTTTTCATTTTTCCATCAATAGTGGTGTTTTCAAAACGAAAATGAACAACTGACAATACGGTATATCAAGATGATCATTTTTACTATTTCTTTCATATTTTCTATTATATTTACAGAATGTCAAGCATAAATTGCATACTTAGTATTTCCACATCTTTGAATTTTTAGAAAAGAACTCTATAGTTTTAGTTTTACAATCATTAAGATAAGAGACAATTTCGAAGCCCTAAAAAAATCCATACATACATCCCAGGCAACAAACCAAGACAACGATCTTCTAAAAATAAACGATACCTGAAATATTGCAAAGTATTTCAATGGGTTCACGGGATCGAACAACAGAGACGAGACAGGGGGCTAGGAGCGGCAAGAGGGCGAGACGACAGAGGGGAGACGCAGATCTAGGGCAAGACAAGACGAAATCGAAAGGTGGCGCGAGACGGGGATCGAAGGGGTAGCGGGGTAATAAGTTACTCCGAAACGCTGAAACGCAGGGTGCTATCAGCGGCGAATGATCCATCGGGCAATAGACAAATGCTTTACGCGTTTATTGGCACTGCAGTGACGAATGTGTTTTCCAAACACGACCACTGCGTTTTCAGGACGTCGAACGCAATTTTTTTCTCCCCCAAACGGGACCTAAATTTAATTTTTTATAAGATCTTTAATGTTTTAATCGGGAGACGACATTGAGAACTTGTATTCGCATCTCAGAGTTATAAGTTTGAATTTGAGAATATCACGAGCATTGTCTTTTCGCCCTGCCATTAAGAAGGTAAAGCACATGTTGAAGTCCCTGCTAATATATTTTGTGTTGGGGATCCAAAACGCCTCTTACATGCAATTTTGTCATTGTTGGCGACACGTGCTTCGACATGTGTGCCATCAGTCGTTCTCATATAGTCATGTTTGAAGTATTTATGTTGATAATTGATTTTTAGTAAAATATGCATGCAAATTAATAAGAGAATATAATATCTTCATTTGAAGAATGACTTAAATTTGATATCGTTACGAATTTCTCTTGGCGTACGTCCAAAAATGGGATTAATTGGTTTGACAAAGTTTGTTGACAATCTAACCAACAAGTTAAGTTCAATATCGAAATATCTGCTGATATTCTCAGTCAAGTGTTGAAATCACTCGGAAGTAGCATGCATCTACTCATAATGTCACATTATATATAAAGTAATTATTAGTACTTCCATAGGAGTATATCCTAACGATTTATGTAAACCAATAAATATTTTGCATATCATTTAGTAGAACATGAAATTTTTTGGACATTCAGAACATTTTAAATTTTATCCAGATGACCTTCAAGGAGCTTAACAATCCATTTGTCTCTTACAAAGGAGGATGTCATGCACGATGTCTTACACAAGTATGCTTGGTTGTATTCATTGATGACATATATTGTAGTGGCCAAATTATTGTTTGTTCTATCATATCTATTATTTCATCTTCATTTGATGAATCCATCAGATTACTTCATGCATGTCAAAATAGAAAATAAATAATGAACTGGATAAAAAATGAACAACTAATTTTGAGAGTAGTTACTTGGACAGAAAAAAATATTGAGATTAAATGTAAAAACAAATAGAACTAAAAAAATAATATATAATATAAAAGTCACAAGCACACAAGTACGTATTTTTCAAATGGATGTTAAACTTATTACGAACAAAATACAAGCACAAATAAATACATTGAGCTCAACTGGATTGATTGTTTAAGAAATAACGAAGGTGGTGAATCACCGCTCTTGTATCATTGTTATAAAACCTCCAGCTTTGTTTGGTTTTAAAAAAAATTTGTTGGGAAAAAGTATAATGTCATTTCTTCAAACATTTTGAGAGTGCAGTCTAGTAGCTTATTGACTTCTGCCATCGAAGGATATGTGTGAGCAACTTCTCAACATTGTACATCACGCTGATACAAGCTTTAACTAAATTTGAAATTTGTTCACTTAAAATTTTGTCATTGATGCTTTTTTTTCTTAGGTTGTTTGCTTGGCGGTGCACAATGTTTGGATTGAATGGATTCACCATGTTCTAAATCGTGGGGGCGGGTCCTCGTGAACTTCATTTGAATGAGCATATTCACACTCATTCAAATTAAGGGGAAATGTCTTGTGTTGTTGCCTAAACATTAGAACTCGTAATTATAACACCGAGAAATATCAAATCAACTTTATTCTCCAATTCAAAATATGCCACAAAACGTAAAATATTTTGCATTCGACACTACTCATATTTTAAAAGATCATCATTGAAATGTCACGAAAATATGAACAATTTAAGTAGCAACAACATTTTATCACCAAAAGTTTTTCTCTCCATCACTCATGGGATGCATCTATTTTTTTTATTAGAATTTCAGCCTAATCCAGTTGCTCATCGCTTTAATTCCTTCCATAGTTTTCAGTTTTTTTAGTTGATCCTATTTGTTCTTCGACCGAGTTTTATTAAACAGTCATTTTGCTGCTTTTTTATGAAAATTATTCTTATGTTCTGTTAGCCTTCTTTATTGAAATTTGTTGTGAGCTGTTACCTAATTTGGTATCCTTTAAGCATAAATAAAAAAAAAATAATAATCTTCACCTCCCTCTCCCAACTAGCTGATATTGCACATTTTTTTGTTTTCAAATCTTGTGATCTACAATAAATTGAAGTGTTGTAAAAAATATAGAGAACTTACACTAAACTTTCCAAATATAAATGCGTGATGGTAATAAAAGAAGATAAAATATTGAAAAAACTCACAAATTCAGATTATAAGTAAGAATCAATTAAAAAAAGTGCATTGAAATTTAAAACCGTCAAACAACCAAAGTAGAGCTCAATGAGATCATTTTGTCAATAATTGCTCCATCCTTGATTATTCTTTGCATTCGGTTGTTATATATGTTTACAAACATGGGCTATAAGAATAAAATGCTTAAGAGTGAGATCATATAGTATTTGAGGAGTGTATCATACAAGTTTTAGAATATACAAAATAACAGACAATATTCACAGGCATAATGCTGTTGATTGTTTCGTGTAGGCTCAGAAATACAAAGTAGAAGCAATGGGCTTAGGATTAAGACGAGATATTAAATGTGAGATGGATTTCAACTGGTTATTGGTTGCCAACAAATGATTAAGGAATCCAATGATAATAAAAGAGTAAATTCAGCTTTGTGAATCACAGCTGGTAATCGGTTGAACTATTTCTATTTTTTTTTTCGCATCATAGTTGCACAAGCATATCCAAAATATTGAGATCGAAGCTTTGTGAATCACAACTGGTAATCGATTGAACTATTTGTATTTTTTTTTTCGCATCATGGTTGCACAAAGCATATCCAAAATATTGAGATCGACACCAGCATTATAAAGAACATATGCCGTGCCATTACCATATTAAATAAAATAACGTATTATCATACATGCAGTTGGGGCTGAAAAGCACATAGCAAGCAACATTGAAAATCTTTATCAAGAAAGCTAGTCGAAAACCTCTACAACTCATCATTTTCTATTCATTCTAAAGTTCCATATGATGTATAAAATATATGCATCACAAATCAATCTTTATCGTTGTTACTTAAGCACATGGAATTTGCTTTCACATCATTAAAAAAATAAAGTAAAAAAAAAGAAAATCACATTTTGTCTTCCCACTCAATCATGCTTACGAAAATGGAATCATGTAAGTGCTTCTACGTAATACTCCTCACATTAATCAATCACCAAGACATTGAAAAATTCTTTCATTTGCTCATAAATTGATCAATTGAATTTCACATTTTTTACATAGATTAAGCAACAGAGTTTTTAGGACCACTACAAATGCTTTTTAGAATTTCACTTTTGAGTAACCAACTGAAACACAAAAGAAGCCCTTGACACACCAAAAATCATTATGTTTTCACGAGCAAATAAACAATTCTTTCATATTTCAGATGGATCAATCAACAAAGACGCAATAGAAGCTCTCGTCATTCAAAATGTTTCGTTTTTCACTACCACTTAAAAGTCTTTTATTTAAATTCACATTGATCAACCAACATAGATGCAAGAAAGCTTTATGTACTCAGAATGAATATGATTTTCATGGCCACTAAAAAGTTATTTAGAATATCACATTGATCAATCAACATAAACAGAAAAAAGCCCTCGCCACCCAAAAGATGCATCTATTTCTTACGAGCAACTAGAAATACTATTGTTTCTTACTTAAATAAACCAACAAAAATGCCAGAAAACCTTTGACACATAAAAAATATATTGTTTTTCAAGTGCCACTAAAGAAATCTCGCTTATTCTACATAAATAAACTAACAAAGATGCAAGATAAGCCTTTGAAATATCAAAATATCTTTCATTTTTCACGGGCCACCTATCATTTTCCACAAAAATCAACTTGTAAAGATGTAATAAAAGCTCTCTTCACTCCAAAAATCCTTTCTTATCCCATGGAACAACTAAAAAATCGCTTTAATTTTTACATAACCAATATACGTGTAAGAAAAAGAAAAGCCCTCCATAGAGAAGAAAAGCCCTCCATAGAGATGAAAAAAAAAAAAAAACAACAATTCAATGCTCTACGGAAATAAAGCTAAAAGCCACATGGAGTGAAGAATTGAAGGCAGATGTAGTGATGGGCAAGAAAACGAGTGTGAAACACTCACTGGGTTGCTTTCGATTTTTTATTAGTTATTCGGGTAATTTCACGGATATAACGAGAGCAGCGATGTCATTTTCAATCCTATGTCGTGGGATGTTTGCAGAACACAACCTTCACCCTCTGTTCGTAAATGTTATTTAGCAGCCGCGATTTTACGAAACACACTCGAAAAGGCTTGCCCCAAACACACCCTAAACTGCTTTTTGAAACGAAAAGCAGTTGTAAAGCTGCCCTAAACACACCCTTAGTATTTTTTGTCGGAAAAGCTTGGTTTTTTTTGAGAGCATTTCTCCTTTGTGATGAAGTATACATCAAAATCATAAAAATCATGGAAAAAGTTGGATATCACTGTTTGATTTGGATGCTACATCTTTTTTGTTCTGGACACTCTTGTAGGCTCGAAGTACCAAAACATTAATTATGCTGATTCTCTAATTAGGCCAACAATATACGGGGAAGTATCACATAAATTTATCCATACGTGGCATGTAGAGAGTGAAGATCCATTCCTTGTACTTAAGGGTTGAGTGTTTTTTATTTTCTTTCAATGTTGTAATTATTTGGGATAATTATGCTTATAAAATTGTCTGACCTATTATTTTTAAATTAAATTTGCAGCTTCTTTACTTGACTGGAGTTTGATTTCGCTTATCAATTTGTTGATCTTTTTGGCTATTCAGTTGAGCGCAACAAACAGAGGTATGCAATCTGTCCTTTAAAGTGAAGCTTTCATTAAAAAATTATGATTGCTCTTATTTTTCAGTATGCAATTGCTTTGTTTTTTTCCAGTTTAGTGGGGTATGAAGCTTTTCATACTTTAGATGGTATTTTTATTAGGTTTTCTGCCATTGTTCTCCCTTAGGAGCCAAACTGAAGCAGACAATAGGTTAGCTATCAACTACATGGTTTATGTGGTAGGCCTTTACCACTTCATTCTTGCACATTTATTATGGGGGCACCGATTATGGATGTATGTCTTGAATTGGCAATGGCTAGTCTGCTCACGTTTTGCAACATGCACCTTGGTACAAACCATAGCATGAACGGGATTGGCGCTTCCAAAATTAGTACCAATTGTGGTGAATGACAAAATTTGTAGACTCGGTCTCTTTTCCTCTCCACTCTTTTTCTACGTTTCTCTTCTCCTCTTCCTCCCACCTATCTTTTTCTTTTGTTTCTATGTGTGTATGCATGTCTATTTTTTTGTGTTCCTATCTTAGATCTATGTTTGAATGATATGCTTAGGTTTTGGCAAGCACACGAAAGAGTAGAAGGCAGGCCCGACTTATAGCAGTCAAACCATTTGGAACGGTGTTGGAAATAGTGGAAAGGAACATCTAGCAAAGGATTGATAATAGTTATCATCACATGAAGTAGTGGATAATGTTTCACTACAAATGTAGGGTTAACAAAACCACTAACTTTTCAGAATAAAGTAGCACGGAAGGATTTATAAGGCTGACCCAGATATTTATGGTATGACTAATGATGTTGTCCGTGCTGCTATTGATTATTAACATTGAAAGTTTAATCTTTCAAGGATAAGAGGACTTTATTTAGCTTGTTTTATCAGGAATCATCTCTGTAATTATGCCCAACTGTGCACAGTTTTTTCAAAAAATAGCATTATGGCATGTGTTCTAATAATCTTAGCATCTGTTAATTGGCCGTTAGTTTTTTTCATCTTCAAATTCAGACTTTGTGACTGCAGTTGAGAAGAGTCAATGCAAACGTATTTCACCTTTAATATTTATTTGTTATTGTTAGACTTTCACTAGCTATTCTTGAAGACCTTTATTACAAGAAGGCTCTCATCTTTCACATAAGCATTTCCTTATTTTATACCGGTCTTGCTTTCTTAAAAGTTTTTTATATTCACTTGTACCTCATTTTGGAGATATTTTTGTGTTATAGTTCTACTTTTGTGATGTTATTTTTGGTCACTTTTCTTCAGGATCCAACTTCTGGAGGGTGTATATTTTATCATGGTGTACAATATTTTTTTCATTGACTGCTATAGTAGCTCAGATCGTTTTCAGTATTATTTGGTGCATTGAAGGAAACGATTGGAAGGTAGCTGATAATTGGTGGGCAAAGTTAATCGGTTTTGTGAGGTATGAATAGAATTCCTGGATTGTATGCTAAATTTTTGTGCATAGCCTTGCATCTTGAAATCCATTGTAAATTTATTTAAATTCTTTATCTCTTAAATAAATGTTCAATAAAAAATTATTTTCTTGTGATAATCTCGAGGACTTTTGTATGAGCTAATCAACAAAACTAACTCATTTCATATTTGAAGCATTAGCATTTATCTCTCTTATCAATTCAAGTTACTTGCTTTTCTACTTGATATCGTAAGGCTAGCTTGCCTATGACATCTGTGAGCCACCGTGGCTTTGCATCTCCTTACACCTTTGGCAGAGAACCAGCTCTCCTTGTACCATACAATTAGATATCTGTTATCTTAATTATTAATTAGTGACTTTTTGTGCAATTAAGCATTGGTTAGCTTAAGAATTTATTTAATTTAATGTTTTTTATGATGAGGTTACCTTTAATTAATTGGAATTTATTTACGTGGATGTTTTGCTTCGATGATCTCTTATTAGTATAATTAATCAGCTAAATCA
Source organism: Phalaenopsis equestris (assembly GCF_001263595.1). Classification (NCBI taxonomy): domain Eukaryota; kingdom Viridiplantae; phylum Streptophyta; class Magnoliopsida; order Asparagales; family Orchidaceae; genus Phalaenopsis; species Phalaenopsis equestris. The sequence continues at coordinate 388,788 of NW_018232507.1, read as the reverse complement.
GAATTATTTGCTTCAGTCTTTACTTCACCGATTTACAATTGACATCATCATCAGTGGACTTCTTCCAACAATTCCAAGATATACATTTTCTAGATAGATTGAAATTATTTTTAATTGTATTTGTGGGACTGACATTTAATTTGTTTATTAACTTTATTTATTCTAGGTACTTACACAACTAGATAGATTGCTATCTTTTGCGCGAAGATCATTTTCTATCATCTAACAGATGATACAAAGTTGTAGCCACTGAAAGTAGAAATATCATCAGAATCATTGAATGTGCTTAAATTAGTGATAAAATGTTTCACTAAATCACCTACTTACACAACACCTTCATTTCTCTCATAAAATTGTCATCAATTTTAGGACATGATTCCAATCTACATTCTTCTTAAAGAAGTATTGAAACTAACTGATTGACATATTGTCCACCATAATTTTGATTTCAAGCTTCAATATCAGTAACCTAGGTTTGTTCTCTTATTATAGATTTGTTTTTTGATCAAAATTTTCGAAGTTCCCACTTTTTGATTATGTAAATGTCCAAAATATATTTTTCTTCTCTAAACTTATTTGAGATCATACTAATTCTTTTCCCAGAGTTCATTATTTTGCAATCTTACCTATTTAATTTAACAATTGACTTGAGTTATCTAGAAATAGTTTGGTTAATTTTTAGTATCTGAATTTTAATTTATTTCAGTCAAGTTCTCAATTTATTTTTCTAATTCATATTTCATTATCCATTTGAGAATTATAGCTATGGATCTATCCACAACTTTTAAGGTGAATTGAGTAGAATGTCTTAATTTATTGATTTACTTCTATTAATATGTATAATTTCTATATATTATATATTTTTTTCTAAACATTTCCTTTTTTCCCCATCAAATTGCTTGAAATTGCTATGTTTTGAATGTCATTTCTAAACAATTTTTTTTTTCAATTTTTTTTTGCCTTCTTCCCCAATAGATTCTAGAATTTTAGGTAACACAAGCTGCACAATTTTTTTTTTGTATTTTCTGCGCTAAATCGACTGTGTTAAAAAAAAAAAAAATCTATCACAATCTAATTTCTTGGCCTCATCTTTACCAATCCAAATATTATTCATCCATACTTTAGAAGTGCATTTATTTGTATTTCTATTTGTGCATTTACTTAATCAATTTTATGACAACATAGAGCTTTGGCATTGTGCTCATTTTCTTCTATTTTTACTTTTTTTTTTGAAATTTAAGTTGGTCCTCGTCAAACTTATTCCTATTCACATCTAGTAAATGGTTTAATTTAAGTCAAACTTAGCTAATTTTTCATTTTTTAGTTTTGTTGTTCTTTTAAAATTGCGTTTATCACATCATGTCCGCTTAGTGTAGTTAGTGCTATACCTTGAACTAGTGGCTACTACATCTATGATGTGGATTTCTCAAACTTGTTTTTTTTTTCTTTCTTTATAAAAGTTGCTTTTCAGGGAATTTATAGGTTGAATATTATATGGTGTATCTCTTGCTCTCAATGTTTTATTCATTGTTTTATTTCTTAAACCTGATAGTTCAGACCTTCTATGCAGGATTCAACCATTGGGATCAAGATCCGTAATTTTTTTTATAATCATACAAATGTCTGTTGGGCTTATTGCTTTTGTTGAAGTTCATGGAAACAATTATGATCAAGGTTCATGCTGGTCAAACTTCTCATCAGCTGTTGAGCAAATAGGTTAGATTCTCATAGATTTAGATGTGTAAATTCTCAATGTCTGTCCCATTATTTACCACTTATATGCATTTTGGATAGATAGTTAAATTGTGGAATTTTGTTTTGGTTTGTTTTTTCAACTTATAAACTTCATTATTTCTTCATTTTCTTTTGTAAGAATCTGCTGCTGCTTTTACCTTTTTGATGTTTGATCTATACAAAAATGAGGCATACCAACTCTTGGTAATGTTGTATCATTGCATGCTTTGTTGTACATGGAAGCAATGCCCAACCATCTCTTTTGTTATAATTTTTATGAAGTCTTTTGTTAATAGTTTCAATTAAGTAACGTCTATTTTTTATTCCATATTCTTGTATAAAATTTTTATGATAAACTTTCATATCAATTTCCAGCTAATACTCATCCCGCCATAACTTTGATATCTGGTCACATCACATAAAAACTTGTTTTATTTTGGTACTAAGTAGTTATATTTTATATTATTAGCTTTAGTTTTTTTACAGCCGAACTTTACTCACCTTAATTTTCTTATATCATCTTTGGACAATTGAAAACTTGAGATATTTTTTGGAGTTTTAATATATGCTTGGTTTCATAAATTTTCTTTTTCTCTTTGAATATGTCTTTTTGCTACAAATCCTCTGCATTTTTTTGTCTAATAAATTGATTAATTTTAATTATAGCAATTATATTGTCATACTCAAGGTTCTATGTGATGCTATCTGTACGTTTGAAAAGCATCTAAACCTTTTTTATTCTTATTTAGCGTAGCAACTATCTGTTATTATTTTCTAATGTCGTGTTTTCTTTATTTGTGCAACATAAAAGGTTCTTCTATGAGGATTGCATGCTGCTTATTACTGCCAGCCATCCAGCTAGTTGTTGGAATCAGCCACCCCTCGTGGATTTCTCTTCCATTCTTTCTTTGTAGCTGTGTTGGTCTTGTTGATTGGTCCCTAACAAGCAACTTTCTTGGACTTTTTCGGTAAGTTTTCATGGTGTATTTCTTATACATCATTCATGTAATTGCGATGAATTGTTTATCAATTTCTCTGTTTTAATTGAATGTTTTACAGCACCCTTTAATCTTTACTGACCTATATATCTATATTTTTTATTGAAAGGTGGTGGAGACTTCTTCTAGTTTATGCGTGCTTCAGCATTTTTCTGTTCTCTATCTACCAGCTGCCGCTTCAGCTTCCAGCTATGGCTATTGCAGTCGCTGATTTCATTGGACTATACAAAATAGATACGAACTCAGAGTTTCCAGAGCTTTGTTCTATCATTTCTCTTTTCATTTTCTTTTTCATGGTATTTTGTCTCTTCAATTTGTTTTTTTTTTGTTGCTGTTGTTTAGTATTGATATTATTCTGATAGTGATGAGGTATATAATATATATTCTTCATTATTGAATTGCCTTCAAAATTTTTTGAAGTATTTCCACTTACCAGTATACAAGATTTTAGACATTATGCCAAGCTGTACTGATTAGATCAGAGGCCATAGAATTTATGATTTCTTAGTGTAATCTATACTTTTCGAATGTTTTCTTGAGCTAGTGATTCTAAACTATTATCCCCTTGTTCTTGCTAGTTGCTATTTACCGCTCTTTGCTATTCTACATTGAAATCGTTATTTGTTTCTAATTATGGATATTACAATTATGGCTAATTTTTTATTTACTTTTTGATTTGAGTTTGCATTTTTTATTTGAACTTGAAATGGTTTTAATTGTTTAGACTGTAAGAATACTTTTACATAAAATATAATTTTTTTATGTTTTAAGTATTTCTGAATAGGTTCGCTGATTATTAATGTTTTGAAGACCACAATTGATTTGCTTAAGCTAATCTAGCCAATCATAGTTTCAAAAAAACCTATGCATATCTTTTTTTTTAAAATGCGTCGATTTGATAAACTTCGAGAAGAACCCAATTACTGTGTTATATTGTTGCTCTCAATATGTTTTGGAGCAACTAATTGTTTACCTCATTTTCGGTGAGGTCTAAATTCTTCTCCTAGAACTTAGAATATAGTCATAGGACTTTTCTACTAACTCTCATAGAGGACTAGTGGTGGGAGCCACCCCACTTAGAAATTTGAACCGCTCTTCGACTCCCCTTAAGTCTCATATATGTGGTTTCAAATTTTCAATATATAGTTGAGTCGATTCGAACCAACATGTTGAAAGTTAAGACGAGTTCCTATAAGAATTGAAAATGCACTATGAATAGCTTTTGGACTTAGGAGCTTTCGTTATTCGACACACCACAATTTACACAATACACATAAACACCATAACACATAAACACCATAATAATCCACACATAATTCACTATCTAAAATCAAAATCAAATTTAAAATCGAAATGGAAGCCGTCGTGACGTGAATTCGAGACCTTTCGACACAGGTTGACAAACTCGTCGTCGAGACCGTTCTGCTTGACATTGGTCACCGTTTAGGCAAGGTCCGGTCGACATTTCGCTTGGCAGAGGACTCCGATCGGCTCGACGAATCACATTTACTGCACTGTGCGCTGGCCGAACTCAAATTGACTCGATCGTCAACGACCTTGTCTAGATGATCCCAGATGATAAAACGGACCGTGCGAGCATGTCCTGGACGTCAATTTTACTCGAAAAGGACACCCATATTGTTATGGTTTTGCGCACGAGCAAACAACACAAAAACCGATGCATATAAAGAAAAGGAGGCGGGTTCAGGATCATTCCGTGTTCAACTCGGGCTGAACACGTCCCAATTTAATGAGGTCAAGCCAATAACGCGGTTCGTAATTTGAAATTTCAAATTTCAAATAAACCACTCAATCTCGCCTTCATTGAATTTAATTAGAAATTATTATTTGCCAAATAAAACTGCTCCACGAATGGAAATCAATTAATCGCTCGCCTAATCTTCCGTAATGTCTCATGTGAAAATCAGGTATAAAAAATCGTGCCTCTCACAGCTCGTCGGCTCACTCCACCGAAAGCCCGCCTTCTCTCTTCCTCGCGACCAAAGCCCGCACCCCTTCCTCTCTCGACTCCCTCTCGCTCCATCGAAAACCCTTACCCGCTTGACCCCTTCCGCAAAAGCCTCACCAGTTCGACTGTCCTCCCTGCCTCCCTTTCGTCCCGAGATTTCTTCGGTTCTTGGAACCGCATGCGAAGAACTTCTTCCTTGTGGGCTAACAATCATGCATTAGTTTACAATCAACTGGACTAAATTAGGGATTTTAATCTGTCACCTTAAAATCCCCAATTCTTCATCCAACAAAGTATATTTTCCTATTTCTTTGCACTCAACTCCATGGATGACATCTATGTTGTAGAAATCACAACCCTTTCGGAATATATGTTTCTCAACACATTTTAACATTTCAATTGGCTAGATCGAAAAGTAAATGAAGATCGAAGTTCAAATCATCACAAATTTTTGACATTTAAAACCTTATAAAATAAAATCAATTCTTCTCAAAACCTTATTTCAAAATATGGATAATGATAAAAAAGAGTACTCAAAATTCTTGTGAAGGATACAACAAAACACGAATTTCATATATAAAAACAAGTTTACAAAATAAAGAAATAAAAGAACATAACTTATCTCACAATCCTTCCCAAGCAAATTCCTGAAAGTTCTCTTCAAGCACCTTCTCTCTTTACAAGCACTCTCAATTATCTCACATTCCCTCTCCTCTTACAATCCTTGAATAAAATCTCAAAGCCCTTGACTTTCTCTCTCTGTCTTGCCTTCTTCAAGCTCTCTCCCTAATAAAATCTCAAAGCCCTTGACTTTCTCTCTCTGTCTTGCCTTCTTCAAGCTCTCTCCCTAATAAAATCTCAAAGCCCTTGACTTTCTCTCTCTGTCTTGCCTTCTTCAAGCTCTCTCCCTCGCGCCTCTCTTTAGCTCTTTTACTCCACACACATGCCCTAGACTTCCCTCTCTTTTATTAGAGGCTGTCTCCCTCCAAATTGAATTCAAAATTCAATCCAAAATTATATCTAAAAGTCAACTCTTTTGAATTCAAAAGACATGTCTATTGATCCAAGAGACATATCTCTTCATAAAAGAACATTTTGAAGTGTTTAGATACATTGAATCACTTCATGGGGTGTTTAGAACAAGTATCCCTTTCGAAATTTGCGCAAAATTCTTCCCGTACCCCCTTAATCCACAAAAAATTTTGTCTGGTGTTTTAGGCGCAAATTTGCTTAAGACTGCGCTGTTCTGGGTTTTGATGCTTTAGACGCCAAATCTGACGCTTCAGGCGCCAACTTTCTATAAAATGGCGCTTCAGGCATCAGTTTTCTGTAAAATGACGGTTCAGGCGTCAGAATATCAAAATTTGCTATTTTGGCTCCAAATTTCGTCATTTTTGTTATTTTTATTCCAAATACCTAAAATTGATATACCTACAATAAAAACATAAAAATACTCTTCTTTAAAGTGAAATATCACAAAAAATAAGCATAAAATGTATACTTAAATCAACACATTATTTTGGTGTATCAAGGATGAAAATATTATTTATCGACACTAGATTAACAATTATCTTTTGCTTTTTTAGGCTGCAGGTAGTTCTAGCCTGACGATGTAATCGACTTGTGGACAATTCAATTTATATAATATTTAAATGCAATGCCAAAACAAATACATTCTTTATAACATCAATACTTTTGATCGCTAAATAAACATCTATTTGCTCATATGCATGATAAATCATGAACTTTGAATGATACAATTTAAATGTTCATTTGTCAGTTACTTGTATTGGTCAAGAATTGCCCTCTTTTGATTGTCTTGCAGAAAATTTATAATTGACTGTCAGGCTTTATATGAGTAGATTTCCTATGGTTGTCTACGGAATCGTTCGGGAATGATAAATTTGAGTCTACCCTGAGCTTGAATTCTTACGGTCCACGCTTCAATTTTCCACATGTGCCACCCAATCTGCTTTATATACTTCTGTTTTCTTTATGCTGTTATTCAATTCTTTGTACATATATGCATGATATATTTATAATACTAACTCTTGTGCATCAACAACAGACATGCCAACTACGTAAGTTTATCTTGTATTTACTGCATTTTACCATCTTTACTGCACATTCTATGTTTTTTACTGCACTTTTATTGTTCTTTCATTCCTGTATTTGCTTATAAAACTTGCAATGACTTTTAGGGTAGAGAACAGTAGACTAGTTGTTTAGGAGGTACACTGCGACGGGCCACCGACTAAACAAATTTGCATGCTCACACAGAAAACCCTAAACCCGGAGTCGCTACGTTGCGAAGCTCGGAGCAATCTTGGTGGGCAAGGCAGACAAGTGCAGAATCATTTCAAGAGACTCAGCACATGAGTGGATCTACTCTAACTAAACCATTCCTTAGGTTTAAACAAACAACAATTCATAGAACTTCGAGGTAGCTCGCCCAGTGCGACGTAAATTCTTACACCTTCTTTAGGGCGCTTGTACAACTGTGTTGTGCAGTATAAATCCTAACTCGCCTTAGGCTCTGAGGTTGTCGTTCGGGACGACATAAACCCTTCTATCTCAACGAGTTATTTGTATTATCGATTTTTAAGCAAGTGTAAGTTTCAAATAATAAAATTGACAGAAATTAACACTTAAATAACATTGTCTCCAAAACGCAGCCGCACACTAAGATTGTTTGGGAAGTCACTGAGATTCTTCTCAGAATTCGTGACGTCCTCTACATTTTTCTTCTTTTGGACTCCTGAAATAACTGCTCCCATTTTGTTCTTTCCCACTTGATTTTTCGAGATCTACCATAAAAACTTAAATATTGAATTTTTGAAGACTAGTATATCTGATTATTATTGAGAGTTTTTTCAAGTGACCTCGGTCGTTTGAGATGTAATTAACTACTGGGGCTTGTCCTTATAAGGAACTTGAAACCAAGATAAAAATAAATCCTATTTAATCTTTTTATTAGATAAGGGAGCTTGTATGTCACAGACAAAAGGTTCATAGACTAAGCGAATGTCACAAATCTCTTAGTTTGCATGATTGAATACATCGCTGAGGGGTACACTTATCTTTCGGGAATGTTTATTATTCGTGGTATCAGACACAATTATGTAAACTATTAGACGAATGAGATCATTTGGTCTCATTTTTCAAAATTAAAGCACCTATTTTAATAATAAAAAATTATATACTTTTTATATTAAATTAAATTATTTTTTTTAACCATAAAAAAAAGTTGACCAACACTGATATACTTATTTCTATGGCATACAAAAACCTTAGAAGCATGAAGACATCATAAGAAAATGAAGTCATTTCTAAATGTTACTAATTTGCGATAAGAGAGCTGAGAAATTGCACAAAGCTTGTGCATATGTTATGGGACTAACAACTTCTCTTGATGTTTTGTGTCGAAGGCTTGTCCACTTGCTTCTTATAGTAATCATGCAAAAAATTGTCTCATTAGCGGCTTTAAGGATTAAGATATGTTTTGAGCATGAATATCAATGTCGTGCACCCTCTGCTAATTTTTTCTTGTATTGATAATGGATTAATGATTAGAGATCATGTTATTTATATCCTTTGTTACCTAATTGCATTTAAATTTTTTCTGGTATTAGCGACTTGATACTTTTTATATTAGTGGCCGTTTGAAGACTCAATGCTCTTGCTATTTTTTTCATCTTGATATTAGAATCACTGAGTTTGATGCAATCTCTATTAACTGAAGAGATGAGAACCTCTTTAGTTTTGAATTTCACCATGATGGTATTCGGATTAATGTAGATAGGATGATACAGATTTGCTTTTCATGTGTCAATTGTGGGCTTACAAAAGACACTTTACTTGATTTATTAGATACAACAAAAAAAGGCCTTAGAGATTCAGGAACAATCTACCGCTTTCTCATCTTGCAAGATAGGCATATAGGGTGTGATAACTCCCTTAAATAGTAAGGACATTATTCGGAGAGTGGCCAACTTTCTTATAACCATAAAAAGCAATAGCATTTCTACAGTATTTGACCAAGTGGCCCTTTTCTAAAAATTCGAAACATAAAATGGCATTTGTAGCATCTTCTGTGTGGTGAGGAGTTAGCATATTTGGAGGGTGTCTTCACGGTAAACAATACCAGTCATTTCTCTATTAGTAAAAGCAAAATTGTTTATCTAAGATTTCTTATTTTGACATACATTATTGGAGGTGTGTGCATATATATGTATATATATATATATATATATATATATACACACACACATGTATGCTTCACATTGATAATGAATGCTTGCACCCACATCTACTCTAACTCACAGAAAAGAGTAATGCTATAGATACGTGTGAAAGTTGTATGCTGTTGCATATAATAGCTCGCACAATTATATTGAAATCCAATTGAACAAACTTTCCTTGCTCTCTCCGGGCATCTTTGTTAATCCTTATGGGTTAGAGAAGAAGCCGAGATGATGAGAGAAAGTAATGTGGCTTGTATTGCAGTCACTTTGAAATTTAAACAATTGATCTGGACTAGAGCTTATTTCCTTGAGCCCTACAATTGTACATTCTTTTTCACGCAATGCCATAGCATAGTAGTATTCTGCATTTGGCGTTTTTTTGACAATTCATGCGATGTATATTGCAAAATACTTTGACAGGATGTGGGATTCACTTGCAATGCCTTCTACAATGGTCTTTTCTTAATCATAACTTATTTTTTCTTTTGTCCACAAGCTTTGACTATTAGTGCATGGATTCCATTTTTATCTGTTTGTTAGGTCACTCAAATGGGTTTTAAATTTTTATTATGATATTTTGTATAAGTTTTACTCTTCTCCACTTTCTCCTTTCTGCCCCAACTGTTTAAGTTGGCTGAATGGATTCTTCTTCAATCTACATTCATTCATGCTGAGCTACATATGGTGCCATCTTTAATTTGCATACGAGTCTTTTTTCCACTACTTAAGTTCTAACAATGTTAACTTTGGTTAGTCTTTTTTGATTCCTAATTTTTTATTATGCCATCTAAGCTTCTCATTAAGTACAAATATTTTTCTCAATGTTTTCTAATATAATTATCTCTCTCACTCTTTTAAATTCATATTAAAATTCTCATTTGTGCCGAAGCTAAATATTCTATGATTGATTTATTGCTCGTTTTAAAACTTCATATTGCATATATGTGTTATAATATTTACTATTCTCTATTTGTTATTCATGTAGGCATCCATTTAGCTAGTTACAACTTTTGATATTTATGGCTTCATCGATATTCCCATGCTTTTGTTCAATAGATCCAAGATACGTAACCTTATCTTTCTTCTCTATAACTTGATATTCTAGCAATATAGATTGAAAGTTTTCAATTTTCATCGAGTAAAAATACATGGTATGTTCTCAGTTCCTACTCTAAAACTCTTATATTATTTTATTCCCATTGTTTTAACCTTTCACTTCATAGGATGTTTCTCCTATTATTGCTTTCATATGCAAATAGTTTGTATCAATGTATCTAAGTATGTCTATAACTAGTTTAAATTGGACTAATTTAATGATGATTATTGATGCGATCTTAGTCAGTCAGTAACTATTATAACACTAATCATCGATCCATTTATATTTCAGCTATAAATCTCAAAATAATTTTGAGTCACGTAATATTAGATTTATTAGGTTTTTATAGCCGTTATTTATTAATTTCCCTTATTCTGCATTATGCAGTTCTCTTTTTATATTTATTATGTTTTTATTTCTTTGATTGCATTTTTATTTCTTTATTTGAGCTCATTGTAATTAAATTTGAATGCCACTCTTTGTATCAATGAGAAATATGTTGACTTGATCACCAATTCAACCTGATATCAAAACTATGACTCTAACCCTAGTGGGCCATCTTAGCCGCTAGCCACCTGCAGGTCTTCTTTCTGCCAATTTCCACGTATCTGCAGTTTTTAGATTTGCAGAATTCTTCCTGCTGTTTTTTCAAATATTTAGTTTTCCACAGATTTGTTGTTTTCTTTCTGCAATTTTTCATAATTAATTTGTCTGGAATCCTTACCTGTCGTGAAGTATTCGTGTCGGTGATTCTAGTAGCTGCTGGCTCCAATAAACAACTGGCCTTCCTTCTATTTACAGTTTTCTTTTGCCGTGGCATTACTAGATTTCATTGATTGATCAAAATGCTAACATCCCCTTTGGCTCCGTTGGAATTATGGTAGATTCCTCCCAACTCTGATCCACTTTCAGAAGTTTTTCTTGTTTCCACCGGAGGATCAACTCCAATTTCTACTCCCTTGCAGATCAGAGGATTGGAAACTAAAATGAATTTCTTATTCACAACCCATAAAATCTATTTTTCTTGGGTACTCCGCCACTCAAAAGGATTATAAAAAAATTTAATCCTACCAATAGTAAAATCTATGTGAGTGCTGATGTTTCCTTCTTTGAAAGTGTTCCCTATTTTCTAGCTTGGCCCCTAGTGAGGGGGAGCTTGGTTTCTTGAACCCGCTACCTCATTACAGGGCCTTTACTCCAATACCGGCGACATCCTCAACACGACCCCTCCGAATTAGGAGTCGAGGTCTCCGATTAAGCAAAAATTTTTCTGTGCGGACTCCTGACGTAGCTCTACGTGCGGCGCAGAGTATTCCTGAGTTATTTTCAGGTTATTTCTGGGTTATTTTCAGTAATTCGGAAATAACCAAGAAATAACCCGCGGTATTTATTTTTGGGTTATTTCTGGGTTATTTCAGGATTATTGAAAATAACCCAGAAATAAACTGAGAAAATAACCCAGAAATAAAAAATAAACTGAAAATAATTCAGGAATAACCTGCACCGCACGTAGAGGACGTAGATGTACGTCAGGTGTCAGGACAGAAAATGCGCGCCCGAGTAAGGTATGCAGTTAGACATGCACCCTATTTTTTATGGAAAAAATGTCTTTCTTCGCAGTTTATCGCTGACCTACAAAGCATTTGCTACTGCCCTGACAGAATGCAAGGTCCCAACTACTATTGAGATTGCTCTTGCTAATCCAGTCTAAAAAATGACAGTAATGAAAGAAATGAATAGCCTTCAGCGGAACCATACACGGGAAATCGTTGATCTTCCTCAGTGTAAGAAAGCTGTGGGGTGCTAATGGATTTTCAAAACCAAGCTCAACTCTGATGGATTCTTTGAAAGCAATAAGACACGGTTGGCCGCTAAAGGACACTCATGGACCTAGGAAGTTGACTATGAAGAGAGATTTGCTCTAGTGACTATTCGGGTCCTGTTGCCCCTTCCAGTGAATCTGGATTAACCTTTATGCCATCTAGATGTCAAGAATGCATTTTTGTATGGAGAGCTTACAAAAAAGGTATATGTCTCTTCCTCCTGACTTTGACTTTACTGCCTCCAGAGGGCAAATTGTGCAGGTTGTGAAACTCCCTCTTTGAGTAAAGTAGTTCCTAAGGGCTTGTTTCGACAAATTCACATAGGTGATTGTGGGCCATGGTTTTTCTTAGGCTGAATCATATCACACTTTTTTTGACATTCTTCCAATGACCAGGTAGCTATTCTTATTGTTTATGTTGATGATATTATTTTTCAAGGAAACCATCTTCCAACATTAGAAAGTTCTTTGAAATGAAAAAATTGGGTTCTCTTCGGTACTCTTTAGGCATGGAAGTGGCTTGATCATCTCGGACGTTTGCCTATCTGAGCGCAAATATGTTGTTAATCTCTTGACAGAGAACAATATTCTTCTGTGCAAACCAGTGGCTGTCCCTATGAATCCCAATGAAAAATTATCTGACTTTCTCAATGCCGTGTCGATCAAACAAGACTCACTACCAGCACCTTGCTACCAGCACCTTGTGAGGAAACTCATCTACCTCACTCATACTCGCCCCGACATATGCCACGCAGTTGGTATAGTAAGAGAATTCACGCGTGTCCCCCATGAGCATCATCTTCAAGCTATCCACTGGATTCTCCACTATTTAAAAGGTACACCGGACTCATGTTTGTTTTTCTTCGTCACAACTCTCGATCTATTGTTGTTTATACATGTGCTGATTGAGCCGGGTCGGTTCATGATCGACGTTCCACCTTGGGTTAATGCTATACTGTTTGGAGAAATATTGTCACATGGAAAAACAAAAACAACTGTGGTTGCCCGTAATAGTGCTGAAGTTGAATTCCAGTCCATATCCTTGGGGATCTATGGAGCTCTCTTGTTATGATTATGTTCCGTGAACTTCGTATGCAAATCTCCGTCCCGCAGCAGCTAATATGTGATAATAAGACCATTATCAGTATTGCTCATAATCCAGTTCAACATGATCATCGAAACATGTGGAGATTGGTAGACACTTCATTAAGAAAAATTGAGTCCGGGGAGATGTTTTTCTTTTATGCCCACCAGTGGTCAACTAGCAGATATCCTCACCAAAAATCTTTTTTGTTCTTTGTTTGATGACTTAAAATTCAAGTTGAACATGATTGACATCTATGTTTTAAATTGAGCAGGAGTATTATATTTATTAGATTTCCATAGTTGTTATTATTTATTAGTTCTCCTTATTTTGCATTATGTAGTTTTCTTTTTATATTTTTTCTGTTTTTATTTTTTGATTGTGTTTTTATTTCTTTTCTCATTTGAGTCCATTATAATTTGGTTTAGATACCCCTCTTCGTATCAATGAGAAATATGTTGCCCTGTTCACCAATTCACCACATATTTTATCCCATGTATTTTCCCAATTTGATTATTATATTACTTGATCAGATAGCTTGTCATTTCTCAAAATCTTTACGGACGTCTAAAATGGGAAGATCCTTTCTTTGCTCTTTGATAATTTTTCCTTGAGAAAGAAGGAGAACCTCATGATAGTTCTTCCGAGCTTAAAGCCCAATTGATTTGTGTAAATACTTGTAGATATTCAAATCTGGTAAAACTTGATGAATGTTTTTGCATTTTCCTTGCAATAGATACATGCATCTACTGCTGATGTTTATTTGAAAACCTTTTTTCTTATTGCTTAATTGGTATTTTTTTTTAATTGCATGTCTATATTTGATATCTGAAATCACTTGTCATCTCTTTTCCTTTTTTCTTCCTTATTCATATAATCTTTATTTGAAGGACTTTAATTTATTATTGATATTCACTCCGAATAGAAAAATCTATTTTCTCTTGATAGTGTCAATACCAAAGAAAAACAGATTTAACATTTATCTATTGTTGCAGTTGTCATCCATCAAGTGCAATTTGAATGAAATGGATTCTATTTTGAATGTGGAAGATAATGCTCATACTGAAAGACTTATTCCTTCGAGGCACTCTTTTTTTATTAGAGAGTTTCGGTGAGTATTGCTTTTCATTTTATGAATGGAGTTGTGGCAGCTTCTATGTTTTTTTTTAAAATTTATTTTTTTGCTATTTTCAGAATATGAACACGATTTTGTGATTTGATACCATCAAAACATTTATTCGATTGCTTTGCTTTCATCATATATATATATATATATATATTTATTTATTTATTTTTTTTTCTGGAAACCTGGTTCGCCTTGAATAATATATGCAATGATGGATACTGGAGTGTAGAGTTTTGGTGCTCATTCCCCCTCTAGCGGCAAGAATAAACAAAATATATTGGATATCAAGCATGTCAGCATTAGTTTTAAATGATCCAGAAAATTTTTTTTCCTTATTTTCTATTAAATGAAAATATGACACTCATTAGGATGCAATGGAGAAAAATGATTCATGTACCTGACTCCACTTAGTGGGATAAAAGTTTTGTTGTTGTTCCTTCATATATTCTATTAGAAACAATTACTCACCTCTGTTTTATTATTATTATTATTATTATTATTTTTTTTTTTTTTTGGAGTAATACAACCTTGCTTTCTGAACTTGTGCTTTTTTGGATTGTACTTAGGATGAAAAGAGGATTTTTTCATGATGGGCAGGATTTAGTTTCGTAGGTTTATTTATTTATTTATTTTTTGCTATTCAACATTTTTCCCAACTGTGTTATACCCTCTTAATAATTGTTAGTTAACTTAAAATTAGAATTTAGTATGTTTTTATGAGCACATTGGTAAACAAATGTTTTGATTCATAACTTCCGAGGGCTTAATGATCAATTTTAGTTACTCTTGAAACTGCGTTTGTCATATAAATTTCATTTATATGTAAATGACATTAAGAACTCATATAATTTGATTGAGTGGTTTAAGCAAGCCTTTAAATTTGTTCTTGTGAACTTATAGCCTAGCAAGTTGGACGTGCACCATGCGGTGACAAATGAAATACAAGCTTTTGACTAAATATATTATTAGTTTAGTGTGTTATCTATCGGTGAAAATACACTTGTTTAACTTTGAAAGTAAATAACTGAATATAATGCATGGCTGACCTTACATCTTTTTTCAGAAAAGGTTTCCTTTTGAATGCCTCATTGAGGATTTTCCCTTGACAGCTTAGTGACTTGCTCTGAATTCCTAATTTACGATCCGGCATTACCCTTTTAGCCTCTGTTGCCCATCCTATTATTATTCTAACCGATATCTTGATTCTTTCACATTGTCTAGGGACCCTAGATCGGTGACAATTTAATTGTAAAATTTTACTAAACGTTATCTTTTTTATATCATTAAACTTCTATCATATATATACTTTTAAATGCTTTATATTTTACAACAAATTATATGTTAAAACATATAGCAACAATCTGTCTGTACATTAAACCTGAAGGAGGAAATGTTCAAGATTCAACGTTTTAACGGGGTTTAATAATAAATATTTAAATTTATTTTATATAGTTGAAATATTAGAGTAATGATATATTAATATCATTTTTAACGATTTAAAAAATAATATTTTAAATTAAGATAAATTTTTTGAATATTTTGAATATTATTCTAAATAATAAATTTAAGACATGACATTCTCTCTGTTTTTAATCTAAATATCTTATTTCTGATAATCCGATCAAAATCAAAAGATTAAAATTAACGAAATTTGAATCAGTCGGTTCCTTAAAAACTGGGTTGCTTCGCCTTTTTAGTGGTTCAACCTTGGTTCGAACTGGTTTAGTCTCATTTCTGTGCAAAAATGGTCATGAGCTTGGTCTGAGCCGGTCAAACCTGTCAGTTCGGTTCGATTTTTAAAACCATGATAACAATTGCTTTAAAACCTGATCCTCATTTAGGATAGATTTTATGATCTCATCTTCCTAAAATAACTATTACTGTAATATCCGATGAGCTTAAAATCTCAACAGGATAAGCAAATTCCAAAATAAAATTCAAATATTCAATGAATGAAACTAATATGATACGGTAATCATGAAATGGATTTGAAAAAGCAAAATCAAATGTAGGTTACTCAAGCACTTAACATCTTATCAGTATAAAATGTTATTACCGGAATAGCCTAATAATACAAAGGCAATCTTATTGAAGAATATTTTAAAGTGATGTTCAATGTTCAGTCACGTGCACTCTGCTAGTAAAGCTTATAGGTACGAAGATAAGAAATTAATCTTTTCAAAATATTCATTTAGTTTTTAACTTGGAATACTTTATTTTAATTTTAGAATACACATTTAGTGGAATGTATTCGACTCACCACAAATCTTGGGATTAAAAATTTAGTTTGAAGGTTACATATTGAGGACTTTTGTCTTTACAAGGGTTATCTTTATTGTCATGTTTAGACAAGTCATTATAAGCATATCAACTTAAGGACACTTCTGTCTCATATTCACTTAGTATTATCTTCCAACCCAAATAGATTATCCTAACATTATAACTGAAGGACTCTTTTACATCCTTTTGGGTTTATTTTTGTCGCCTTACCTGTTTAGGGTGTGAACATCTAAGCTTGATAATTTTTTTGCTTTTATATAGGTTCTTCATCGTTACCCTATTTGTTTATGGTTTTATAAACATATTATTATC
Source organism: Phalaenopsis equestris (assembly GCF_001263595.1). NCBI lineage: Eukaryota > Viridiplantae > Streptophyta > Magnoliopsida > Asparagales > Orchidaceae > Phalaenopsis > Phalaenopsis equestris. Next base: position 372,123 of record NW_018232507.1, on the reverse strand, counting down.
AAACTATCTCACATAAATGATATTTCTTATGCTCTTTTCATTTATATTGTTAGTCAGTTGAGTTCATATATCATTAATCTTTCACATGCAGTTTAATTATGTGCATTAATCTGTAGCTAATAAGGGTATGTTGTTCTGCTTCAGAATACATTTCAATAAAAATGTTAACATAATTCTAATTTATACTGTCACAATTTATAATGACACAATGACACTTAATCATTTAATCTTATTGGGTAGGACATAAATGTACACTTTACAATATGACAAACTTTTTAATGCATGATTTATGAGTTTAACTTACATATTGACATTTAGGAGTTTAACTTACATATTGACAGTTAGGAGTTTAACTTACATATTGACACAAGGTTTCCAATTAGTAAAGTAAAATTATTTTTCGAATTAGAAATTAAGTTTCTTACCATATTGACATTTAACTATGTGATAAATTTGCTTGATATGGTCAATTCGAAACTTTGATCTTCTGTAAATAATTTATGAAATACAAATTTGTCAATTTATAATTTTTTTTTAACTTCTCAACTTAAATACATTAAAAAAACCTCAAGTTAAACTTTTAATTTAAGCTTTAGAAAATTGATATTTAAAATTGAGGTATCTTTTATTTAGCGAGACTAGGACTAAGCTTCAAGTTGGATCGAGGTGTAAGCCTAAAAGTTGGATCGAGGTGTAAGCCTAGTAAGCCTAAAAAAAAAAAAAAGAATTAAATATTATTCATAGCAATGACAAAAACCATCAATATATTGATGGGATACTTACATACATACCACGATTCTTGTGTATTTATTTATCTAATGTCTAAAGTGATATTTACACTCATAATATCTTCAATTTCATAAATATATGCTTGAAATGTGTATTTAATTTTAAAAAGTTAGTAATGATGATACCTTATATGTGATGTTAAAGTTTTGGGTGTTGCATATGTAAATTTAAAAATTTAGGAGTTAACCATGTAAATGCAGAAATATTATGTTATGTATGTAAATGTCCCTGTATATATTTAGTTTATTATCAAAAAGCCAAATTATAAATCTCAATATTAAATGTTAATATAAAATGAAAAATTGAAATGCGATGAAAGTTAGCCTAGCCCTCACTTTTATCTTCTTTAGAAAATCAATAAATGTAATAATTTTATTATCATCTTATACTGTTTTATTGGCGTCTTCCAAATTTTCTTCAATTACTAAATTTTTTTTCTTACTCTCTATGGTAATTAACATTAGATCCATTATAACTCAAATTAAAATAAGAAATTAATATTGCAATTAAGTAATTGTGCTTATTTCTTGACTGTGAATGAGAGTTCACAAAGTGCCGAAAGCTCTGTAATCTCATAATTATTCTCATGTCTTGAAGCTTAAGAAGAATTCTCACTTGTGATTATTGCAAGAAAATCAGGTATCTCAAAGTTAAATGTTGGAAATTCTATGAAAAACCCACTGATTGAAAATCTGGACATGGAAGAGCAAGGTTAATGCTGTTACCACATTTGAAGGGTTGATTGATACATCCACCAAGGAACAACTAGAGATACTGAAAAAACTCTTTGGGCGTAATTCAAAACGACACACCAATCTCATGACACACTAAGGTAATATATCATTTTTCCATATTGCCATCAATGAGAGATTTAGATTTGGGTCATAGATTCAGGGGCTTTTGATCATATGATTGGAGACATTATTGCTCTAGTCAACTATCAAGAGATTATTACATCTATATCTATTAGACTTGCAGATAGATCACATTAAAAATTGTTAGAAAAAGAGATTTAGAATTCTCTCAAGATATTACTCTTTCCTCTTTTTTTATGTTTTGTAGTTGGACTGTAATTTAATTTCAATCAACAAGCTTGCTTTTGATATGAAGGGTCTGTTTGGGGTAGCTGCAACTTATCCAGCTTATCCAGATAAACAACTTATCTTGATGTGCTGACTGATTGTTTGGGGTAGTTGTTTCAATATAGTTGATTTGCAGTTGTTTGTGGATAAATGATCATTCCGCCTCTATTGAGTAATGTTGTTTATATCAGAACTGTCTTAGCAATATATTCGATATTGCAAAAACAGAAAACTAATACAAAATAGTAAAGACAAAAGTCGAAACAATCCTCACTTAAAAGTGAGTATCAAGATTGATAAAAAAACAAAAATAATTATTAAAATTACACTTAAAATTATGATAATATTAATTTTGTAATTGAGACGGAGTATGTCATGAGATACACTGTCCTCCAGGGATACCGTAGATCTCTGATTGATCACTATCGACAATGGAGTCTGACGGACTGTTCGCCCACCGGAAGAAATCACCTCTCCGGGACGCTCCACGGACAACTGTAGAACAGTCTCTCGTAACTGTGTGCCCGACGTAACGTCAGTAATGAAGTCTGTAGTCCACAATGACAGAACACACGTCGGGAGATCTTTGAAATCCTAAGCTTATTTTTCTTGAAAGATGCAGGAGAGAAAATATTAGACAACTCAGAAAATTAAACTAAAGAAGAAAATGTACAATAAAATGTAAATTACCGAAAACAGTATCGAATAAAAAAAGCATAAATTGGAAAAAAAATGTAGGTGGTGAGGTCTTAAAGAACCAAATACACCAACTGATGAGTCTGCACCACAGGAAGACAGTAGACCTTGTAAAAAATGAGTTCTTAGTTTCCTTCGAACCACGTGAAACCAATGTCCCGTGACACATGTGCATATCACTAAAAAAGGTCATCTAGTAGGTCTTTTAAACATGTGAGTAATATAAAATCGAAAGCACTAATGATACAATAGACATAAAAAAAATATAGAGTCTAGAAAGTAAAGATGAAACAACTAGTCGACATCCGACGATAACATCTGTGATCCTCTTTCTCAAAGCTACCATTTCCGCTGCACCTACACCATCCTAGGTGTCAAATTCCGGTGACTCCCTCTCTGCGAGTGGTATAGGCTGTCCGACATGAAATTCAAATGCTTCAGACGGGACCTGCCTCTGATCGTCGTCAGCCATATTGAAGTCTAGATCTGACCAAGAGCAATGCAGTCGTATATAGTTGTGGAGCGGCTTCTGGCCACCACAATATATATTTGTTTAGAAAACGAGTATGTCGGCATATCATGTTAGATGATCCATTTTTTCTCTCACAACCCAAATGTTATTTCAATCACATTGCGTATGGAGTGACATTTGTTAAACATTTCTTTTATTCCACGGGCAATACTGCTTGATCTCTCGAAATCTGGAATGTGATATTTGGTATCTGGAAATGACTTCAGATGCCCCCTCTGTAAATGATATCCAATATCGACCAAATAATATTTACATGTTCGGAAAACTATTATTTGTAACAATTGATAAAAATAGTAATGCGACATACAAATGAACGAACCTGGAGGCGGGTGAGAGAAGCGTTAGCTACTACTTTTTGTGGCATAAGCAAAAATCCGACTATTATGTGCACTACATTCCCATCCGACCATCACAAATGTGAAACACATGCTGAAGTCACATGCGACCATCACATTCTGTGTTGGTGAACCACACCAACCAATGTACGTGACCTTTTCATGATTGGGTAGTCGTGCATCCACATGGGTACCGTCAATGACACCAATACGGTTCTGTTAAAATAGTTAAATATGTTATTGCCAACAAACTAATTAGATTCAAATGTGAATGTAATGCGTGATGAAATTTACCTTGAAGAATGACATATACCGAGGGTTATTGACAATTTTTGCAGGAGTCGTTTCGAATGACGAATCCTCCGGTCTAATTATTTGTGCTGCTAAACTGAGAAGTGCTTTCAGACCTACGGAGAAATACAGACTGATTGTCTCAAAGG
>NW_018232507.1:348908-368239 GCF_001263595.1 Phalaenopsis equestris | reverse complement strand
GGAATGCCGGAAGCGCTCCATCGCTCATCTCATTGATTCATTTCGCGCTAAATGTAGAGTGTTATTGCTAACACCTCTCTTGAAATCGTTCTGGAGGAACCGTTGAGCCCATGATTGCTATGAAGTTCGTGGAGGAGATAAAAAAAATGGGCACTAGCATGCAGAATATATTATTAAACCTTGTGGGATGTCCTTCTAGCATCTCACCAACCCATTTATCACCGATAAAGAATGACTTCATGCATGGAGTTCAATCAATGTTAGAGTGGTAGTATTCGTACAACATAATCATAATCGCCGCAACTATTCTTCTGTGGTCCTGTCACTGCCAATCCATCCTGGAGAAATGCTTTGTTAACGTATTAAACAATGACCAAATAAATCCACTAAACTAAAATAACTTCGCTGTCGACATATTAATGTCCGAAAAAGGAAGAAAAAGCAATCAAATCTATTAAACAACTAAAAAAATAAAGCCTACAAACATGACATTCATTTCTCAATGGACAAATGTAAATATTCGACACGCAACTCAGGGTGCAGTTTCATGAATATTTTCCTGCATGTCGGGTCCTCTAGTATTTTAATGGATTTAAGATAGAACATCATATCAACTAAAACTTCTGGAAGCACATCTAAAGCTACAAGAAAGTCATATATGGCGGTGTCAGTTGAAGGACCGGGCGACGGGGCTGCACATTCTTCTATCAACTTATCTATTGATCTTTTGACGTAAACATCATTTTTTTTATTTTTTGTTCTCTGCCGTTTGGATTGGCGTGTGGACTCGAGCTCCCTCAGTTTTATGCTGGGCCCTTCACTTGACCTCGTGACCTGATCGGTCTGGTATGCTTACAAAATCCTATTCACTTGGATTGAATGCATGCAAGCCCATTGCGACAACCCCCTTAAACATTTGGTCCAACTTATCTTCCAGGTTCTGTTCAATTTCAAACACCTTGAATTTTTTTGCGGCTGACACTACCTGCAACATTCGGGGAATCATATTAGTTAAAACAAAATAATATTGATAATGAAGAAAAATACTTATTTAGGGGTATACTTATCACCGCTAACTTCTCATTCTACCATTAATCTGAAGCATCAATGGTCCGCTTGATAGAATCCTAACCCAACTTCGTGAATCCTCGTTTCAACTCCTTCCATACTTCCACTCTTTTTTTAACTGATCACTCTTTTTTTAACTGATCCCACTTATTCTTGAATTTTAACATATCATAATCTCTTCTGGTCATTTCTTTGAATCTCTTTGCAATATTTTGCACCATTCCTTATTAAAGTATGTGGTAGGTTTTTTTCTAAGCTCAATCTCCTTCATATAAAGGTTGCGAAAAATGAATGTGACTTCCTTATCTCACATTGCTGACGAACCCACTTCTATGATCAAGTCATAATGGATTGATATGAGAAGTTATAGTAAAACAAATTATTTCAATATATAAAAAAACTAAATCATAGTAAAACTTTCATGTTTTTATGGAGATTCTATCCGTAAAAATCACATAAATAGAATGAGGAAGAAATAAAAATTAAACAAACAAAAAAGAGATCGTAGTAGAAAATATGTTCAATGAAATGACTTAATCCAATCGAGCCAAGAAAATCATCTTGAACCCACAGAAAGAAAGACGACTTGGCACCCACAGAAAGAAAGACGACTTGACACATCTTGGCCCAATCATAAAAATCACCTTGTACAAATAGTCTATGATTAACCATTCATGTGACCTGGTAATATTGTTGGTGCAAAGTCACAAAATAATGTGCTCAACCCATTTACATTTTTTGGGTCAATATATAGAAAGGAAATCTTGCATGGACCCAAAACATATGTCTAATACTCATTTCGACTCAATAACCAAGAATAACTTTGAAAAAGGTTCAAAATATCGCAACAAATTTTGATTCAGATAAATGCATTAATTACCCATAAGTATAAAAATGTATTGATATTTTAATTTTCAACACTGTACTGCATGCATGAGCAATCAAGGAGTTCCAATATGTTCAATATGTGTCTCAACCATCAATAGAACCAAATAACACAATACATATCAAATCAGTATAAGCAGTATAAGCAGCATAAGTACCCATATCAAAATTTGATGCAAGTTAAATGGATTCTTCTTAAGAATTAATAATTGTTAGATGATAGATACTGTTTTTCATTCTTTCTAGTACAACCAAATTATCACCAAACAACTCAATCCATCCAATATTCACATCCTGGTTGAAAGAAAAGCACAAAATTCACTTCCACTATAAGATCATTTCATAAACATTCCCCCTTTTTTAAAGAAGATATGAAAAGGAGAATAGGTTGATATTCTCCATAATATTGTTTTTGAGCACAAACTTTTATAAGTTGCCCTAAACGCAAATTATTAACTACTCAATCCATAAAAAGTGCAATGTCGCAGTTGAAACAAAAGCTCAAAATTCACTTTCACTATAAACTACTCAACGCGGAATGATAAATCAAACTAGAAGTAGCAAGCCATGCAGATGCACCCCAATGAATTTTCCAAGTCATACATCAATTTTTTACAGGATAGCCAAAATAAAGTATTACACAGATTCAAAGCAATGTCATTGATCAAACTGAACCACCTCAACTTTGCAAACAACTATTAAAGCCACATCAAGCCAGTTAAACATTCCCCCTTTTTTTTACTTGCACAAACTCAAATCCAAAAATTGCAGAACACCATAGCAAATAAATAGGAATTGACAAATCACCACACACCCAACAATCACTAGCTGCTCAAAGCCAAATGGAAACTAGAAATAAATATATCACAAAAAATCTATTGCACCGAAAACCACCGTAAGAACAATTTACAGAGCTCCGCAATAAGAGATCGTATGAAGGATGGATGAGCAGGAGAAATGAAAAGATCGAGAGAAACCTCTGATCGAAGAAGAAAGGTATGAGAGCGGAGGAGGGCACAGAGCGTCAATTTGTTTCGCAAAACGCGAGCCGTATGGGGAACCCGCGACTGCATTTTATATAGATTATCAAGGGATTATTAGGAAACACATTTCAAAACGTAACGCAACCAATAAGCTGCCCCAAATGCACCCGAAATATACAACTAAATTCCTTGCAAACTGTCATTAGCCTGGGCCTTGAAATTAATAAAGACGGATACAAACGGTCGGACGTTGGGAACTAAGTTTTCTGTATTCATTAATCATTTTAAAAATGAAAGAGTCACTAGTGAAATTAAATTAAAACAATATAATTAAATTTACCTTGTTATTGGTTATCCGCTTCTATTATAAATATTTTTTCTTATATCTCTCATCTTTTAATCAACTAAGTAAACCTGAAAAACTAGTTTAAAATAATTCTGAACTAAACAAGCTAGTTAATACTCACTCATAAACTCTAGTAATATAAGAAAAAAGAAAGTAATATGTATATCAATTAAGCTTTTAATAAATTAATATAAATATTTAATGCTATTCAATGAATCCTACTAATCAATAAAATATCTATATTATTCTATGTCTGCACAATCGTCACAGGAGCACCATCTAGAAATTGTATTATTAAGGTATTTCAATATCAATATCATTCTAAATTTAAGTGCTCGAGTATCTTAGTGTTTCACATTAATGCCTCAACCTGTTGCTTGCATCTCAGATAAGTAAAACTAGCGTCTACCTTCCCTATTGTCATGTGGATTTATACACGAAAGTATCTATTCGGTTTCGCGAAACTCAAGTTTCGCCTTCTCCCTCTTCGCCTTCTCGAGTCCTCGCTTTTGCTCTCTCGAGTGTTCAACTCTTCGATTCCTCTCTCGGGTAAATGAAACGAAACTCCACAGAAACTTTTGTAAATTTCAGGTGGTGGATTCAAGAAAGGTAATTGACAGGCTGAAATGCATATAGAGTTTTACGTGCTCAAGAAAACTAACTCTCTAAGCACACAAGTGTTCCCACTTCTATCTTTTTCTCAAGTCTTCGAGTCCTGTTGAAAAGAAAGTCATGTTATGACTTTGTTGTCTGTCCATCTTCTACTTGAAATAATTGTTTCGGCTCTTTTGAATTTTCTTTCGTCATGGGAGAAAGTTTTTTGAGGTCATTTATGAGACCCATTTCATAGCGAGAAGAAAAAGAAAGGTATGAAGGAGAAGCTGATGGATGAAAGTAATCCGTACGAGGCCTCTACATGGGGAGTTTTCAATGGTGAAGAAAGACATCAGAGATGAAGAAGAGTTCTTCAACAGGCATAGATTCGCTCGAACTGCCAATCCAACTAGAAACCCAAAAAAACCGTTTTCGATTTAAGAGAACCGATTGGTTCCATATCGGCGACATGATCACCTTCTTGTCCGTCGTCGACTTGAAATAGATTGTTCGAGTTCTTCTGAATTTTCTTTCATCATGGGAGAGCTTTTGGAGGTCATTTATGAGACCCGTTCGTCTTGAGAAGAAAAAAAAGGTACGAAGGAGAAGCCAATGGATGAAAGCAATCTGTATGAGGCCTCTGCATCGAGAGTTTTCAAGGAGAAGAAAGGCATAGGATACAGAGTGAAGGAGGGTAAACATGGAGCTTTGAGAAGGAAGATGTTTAGACAGTGGGCAGAGAGTTACTCAGTGCCATGTGGCAGATTCAAAGATGGGATGAAGAGCATCAACAATATTGTGTGATCTCATGCCAACGTGGCACAAGGGAGACAATGGCAATCTCGAGGTAACTAAGTTATAAGATCATTGATGTGCAAGTAGATTTTAGGTTCTTGCAACTTTTTTTTTTTTCGTTAAAATTTTTTTGTTAAAGTTATTGTAGCGTGATTCTTTTAATTATATATTTCAATTTTTTGAAAATAAATTGTTATTAAATTTTGAAATAACATGTCAAAATTACTATGGTGTTAATTATGTAAATATTGAGATATTTATTTATACTTCATAATCAAATTTTTTAAAGCTACATCATTTATGTCACATTAAATAAATTTATAATTTTATTATGTTTTCTGGTTTAGCCTCCAGTTCAACCTTTGAATCTTGAAGCTCTCCTTTTGTTGGTTCAATGTTCAATCAAGTTCTCAAAACCATGGTTACTCTTTTGTTACTATAAAATGTTATAACTCAATAGATGCTACATTTTTTTAAAATTAATCATACTATCTCACATTTGATGTTCAGGAGGAGAATGCAAATGAACATTAACTTTGGGATGCACATAATGACACTAACACTGTCTCACAACTTACCCCTCTTCCACTTAGCCCTTCTATCTCCCAAACACCACTGCATGAAAATATCCTACTCAAGGATTTCCAACCAACTCAACTTGAAGTTCATAACAATGAATTTCTTGTGTACACAAGGAGAAAGAAAAATTTTTAAGCAGGTGGAAACCAACTTGCAAAGACAAAACTACTCATGCAAAAGATTAAATCTACTATAATCTGAAATTTCAGTCGAGGAGTCTAGTTCTCATGAGTTATCTATTCCTCTTATGGTGTTGATGATAAGGTAATATGTATTGAATATCTAATTCAGGAGTATGTAGCTTATGAGAAGCTATTCTCACCCTATAAAGCTTTTGTATCTAACCTTAATAGTGTGCTGATTACTAAATCCATTCTCGATGCTCTTAAAAATTTAGAATGGAGGAAAATAGTTGATAAGGAGATTCAAGTATTAAAGCATAATAAAAAATAGATTATATTTTATGGTAATAGTGAAGCTTAAGTCTCGAGATTATTTTTTGTGGGCTTTAATTTGAGGCTTGTCTCGAGTCAAGTACTTTGAAGGCCTAGTTAAGCTAGCTTTTTATCTTAAATCTTTTCTCCTTATATTGAAGTTGTTTGATTGAAAAATTAATGAAATGTCGGATTTTACCTTAAAAACCTTAGTTTCCTCTCTTAGTCCCTTTCTTTACTTCCTGCTCTTATACCTTCTCTCTTTTGCTGATAGTTACATAAAAGGAAATAGGAGACATTGCTTACCTGCTAGCCTATAATGATTATATACTATTATATAACGTGATACCTCTGTCAATCCCATAAGTCCGTACATCGTAAAATCAGCCATTGCATGGTATGGGTGGAAAGCTGATAACTCTTTTAAATGATACGGCATGTTATAGGTGGAAAGCTGATAACTCTTTTAAAAGATACCGGACACTACATTCCTTTACAGTATTATTAGCAAAATGAATAGCCAAATTTAATAAACTTAAGGATTTTTACTTTAATTACTAAATTAGTTCATATAAATAAAAATAGTGTTATTGGTATATATGATCCGTATGAAATATATACTTTTGTACAAATAGCTTTTATTAGTTTTATGAGGTGCAGAAAATTGGGTATCCAAATTTTGGATAATTTTGATTTCTCACCTTTACAAAATGTTGGTATTGCATGATCTTTAATCTATTGAAAATGATTTAAAGTTAAGGTTTATAAATATATTTTTTTTCAAGTGGTGATGGAATTCTGTTTAGTTGGAATACCAAGATAATGTTTGTCGATGCATTTATTAGATTACAAATAAGTCATTTCACTTCTGAAGAATAAGATGTATGACTAAAATATGTTCTTAGGTTAAATCATTCTGGATTAAGTTCGTCTCTTTCGCAGTTAATGGAACTGTAGAAGCTTCTTCTTCTGCCCTAGTCAATAGTCATAGGAATTATTTCTTTTAAGCTTAATTTATTAATCTAATTTAATCCTTTGAAGAAAAAATGTCAGTTCGGGTTGAATTGAGTCAACCGACCTAGAAGTCTGATCTAACCCAGAAGAATTGGTACTGAAGTATTATGGTAGTTGAATCAAGCCAAAATTTATATCAATTGAAGTGGACTGAGTTAGCTGGTTGGGTTTGAATGTGGTTTTTGGCTTTTTTGGGTCAATTTATAATACAGGCTCTAATGGTCAGATAACTTTCTTTTAATTTTAGATTAAATTTAGATTGTCTCCCAAAAATGTTGATTTTTATGGGAATCTAGATAACTTAAAGGTTTCTTGTATTTGATGACTTATCAGTGCATTAGTTTTTCCTTGTTTTTGGATTGCTTAAGTTAGACTTATTTTTCTTGACTTTGATGTATCACCGTAGCCTCCCTTGTAATTATTTATCATGTCTGCATCCATCTGCATGTTCTGAGCAAACATTCATATTTTTTGCAGATCTGGTGTGAAACATACAAATGTTCTTTTGAAGGGACTTACATTCCGGATATTTAGCATCAACTTCTTCACATATGGGTTTCCGGTAAGCACTAAATAACTGTAAGTTTCATGAAATTTGTTCCTTTTTATTAATATCATGATGGAACCTTTTCTTGGTGATAGTATTTTCAGTTTGAAGAGTTAACTTTTCGACTGTTGCCCTCTGCTTATGATGAAGATGTCATATTATGATCATGGAGTTGTGCAAGTATGACTATTTTTTATGCTCATGCGTTTGGAATTTTGAAATTATTTACGGAAGATACCCGCATCGGCCTATCCTGTATAAAAGATTTAACTTTTCAACTGGTCCCGATCGAGGAACTTGAAATGCCAAGACGGGAACTGATGGTCGGATGAACAAAGTACTATTTAAACATTTTCATTTCTTAAAGAAAATCATCAAAAATATAAAAGATTTATTTTATTTCACAAATTTTTATTTGCAATCATACATTCAATTTTAATCTTTTACGATTGAAAAAAAAAATTAAAACTAAAATGCTATACCTATCTCCGTGGGCTTCTCGACGTTTGTATACATACTCTTTAGTATCTATTCATTCTAAAGGGAGTTTTCTTGAAAAATGTTAGCTACTAGAGGTATTAGTTACATGACTATTTCTATTTTTTTAATTTTTAATTTTAAAAAATATATATCTATTCATCTGATTTCAAACTTAATTATGAATAACCAATTTTTTTCTCTCTTCCCCGTTCGCGTTTGTCAAAGGTGCTTGATGAAACTCCTACTTTAGCTCCCAAATATCCCAATCAAGCTCCATTAACCATGATTTCAGCCAATTTGGTTAATTGTTTGGGTTAAATTCAATGAGTTAGTTTTCATAATGGGCCAAATTGAACCAGGTCGACCGAGTTGGTCAAACCCATGATAAAAACGAGTTGATAATGGCGATCAAGTCAAGGTCATTCTAGGGAAGTTTCATGCTCAATTTATTGAATCATTTTGATGATTAAGGTTAATTTTGATTAATTATTTTGTTTATGTTCAATTGGGTCAGTTGGACTAAGTTAGTCCTTTTAAGGGGTCATTGGCTAATTGAATATGATATCTATTTGGTATCATCCTATTTGGAGCTTATGGTCCATTTATGTTGATCAAATTAAAGTTTAAAGCTAATTGGTCCATTTGAGTTGATGTGATTTTAAGTGGATCAATCTTGGCTTAATGAAACTATTGACCAACTCATGAGACTAATTGGGACGAATGGTTTTGGCTATTCTTTTAGCAACCTAATAATTTTAGGGTTTGTTTGACGTTGCTTTTTCTGCTCGGTGCGGCGGGAGGCCGCAGAAAAGGGTTGTTTGGCGCAGCGTTTCGCTCACGGCGGCTGCGAATCTGAGCGAAATGCGGGCCACGGGTGAGACCCTGCGGCCCGCATTACCACTCAATTATTTACTCCCATAGCCTTCGACTTCGACTGGGAAGGACATGATTGGATCGCAGCATGCGTTGATCTTCAAAACTCCCATTGTTCTCTTTTTTTTTGTTTCTCTGCTCCTACCTGAAACAATTGAGGAAGAAGCCCTAAGCAAGCAGAGGTTCTTTTCGAATGAAAAGAAGGTCGAGAAAGGATACAGACGAGAAGCACTGGAGAGAGAGGAAACACAAACATGCGTGATAAGGCTAGGCAGAAGGATGAGACAAGGCTCCTACTGGCCTCACAAGCTTCCACCTCCCTGCCCTTCTCGTGGCTTGAAGATAAAGCCGGGTACAGGTAGTGAGCTGAGGTTAAGGGAGAAGGGCTTTTTATTAAAAACGTGATACCATGGTCTTGGAGTTGGGCCCGAAGGAAAAAATTTAGGGGCATTTACATACATGCCACCCAATTCTTACTTATTTATATGTGTGATTTAAACTTTATTTGTTTACATTTGATACCACCTAAATCTTTCTTATCACATTAAAAACATCCCCATTTTTAGTTTTAAAAATTCATATACAGCTTTACTAAACATGTGTGATCTAAACTTTGTTTGTTTTTATTTTATGCTTTTGAAATATCAAATATGTGGCTGTCACAACTCTGTTTTAAATAATTTTACTAAACAAGAGCAGAATAGACATTTTTCCATAAACAACTTGCCCACAGCTGTTTTCACACAACTGTAACAAATATACAACTAGCTTCCCCGCAGCAACTTTCTCGCAGCAGCTTCCTGTTGTAGTGCAGCTGCAGCTGAAAAACTGAGAATCTACAACTGCCCGAAACAAACCCTTAATTAGAAGTGTTCTAAACTCTTTTTAGTTATAAGTATTTAAATTATCTAGATTTGATATTCTTTATTTGATTGGCATCAGATTCCTAAATAAATCTTAATTTGGTGCAAATGAATTACCAGTTGAAATTTTATCTCAAGAAGGCTTCCCCTATACAAGCTTTTACTTCTAATCTTCCTCCACTGTAATACCACTCTAAATCTACAGCCAAACACTCTCCCAGCTGGTTCAGCCAAACAACAAATTCATAAAACAGAAAAGAAATTAATAGGTGTTTATCAAGTTTTAATTGACCATTTTAGCTATTTCGGGTATTACATTGGATTTTTTTTGAGAAAATGGCTACATATAATTTGACTAGTTATGTCATATTCTAAATTGAACTTCTCTTTTCCTTTCTACATGTATTCCAGTTAGCATCGTAGATTGATCCCTTATAGTTTTGAATCTTGTAAGGCAGGTTCATGCCTTTTGTTTCTCTATTATCGGTTTTCCTTGCCGCATCATTAACCACAAACAATTATGTGAAGTACCTATCTTAATTGTACTACGCAATTAGCTGGTATGATAGTATTGCACGCGTATTCATTTTCCATTTTTGCTGTGCTTTATATTATTTGAGGTTTAGCCAATTTGATGGCCCTATTCATAAAATTTACAGTGTTTTATGTGACAGGTCCTTCTGATTGCTCTCTCTCTATGGAGCTTCAGTTTTGCCAGTATATGTGCTTTTGCGATGCTAGCATATGTGGGCTACGTATTATTTACTTTTCCCTCCTTGTTCAAGTTGCATCGTTTGAATGGTTTACTTCTTGTATTCATTCTCCTTTGGGCTGTCAGTACTTACATCTTCAATGTTGCGTTCACATTTCTCAACAAAGAATTACGAAAGGTATTTTTTTTTGCAGATTCTACACATAAGACCCATTTTGTACTATTGATATCTTAATCAAACATGATCTCAGGATATGGAGATTTGGGAGACAATAGGATTGTGGCGTTGCCCTATACCTGGATTATTTCTATTCGCACAGTTCTGTCTTGGGGTTTTTGTGGCCATCTGCAATTTAGTCAATAATTCTGTTTTCCTCTACCTATCTAATGAAGGAAGGGAGTTCTTTAATGAAAATAGTCCAGCTGAAGGTAAACTCATCTTGAACAACACTGTTTACGTTTGATTTTGGTGTGCTATAACTTACACCTAAAAATTTGAGTATTGTTTTGTGTTGGCATTACTCTTTAATTGTCATGTTGAGTAATACTCAAGTAATATTCTTTATATTCAAATTATTTGTTAACCATCACCTTTTTATTTAATAACGAACCAGTACATGCCATATGCCTTAAACTTCTAATCTAAGATTCAGACCAATTTACATATGAATCCTAACACAACCTGAAACTACCCTTTTAATGACTGATAATTCTCATTTCATTTAGCGTCAGTCGAACTCTTTTCTTAAGAATCTATTACTTTCACTGAAACTATCTCCAACTACCAAATTGAATGCAAACATAATATTGTTGCTTTCTTGCAACCTCGTCATTTCTATTTTTATGCTAATTACCAATTAATTATTGTCTTTGCTTTCTGACTTTTCATAACCCAACATTAGTCTTTGTTCGTTGTTGTGTCTGCTGGATTTGGTGGCCTTTTTTCAATTTTTCATCCTCAATGTACTCTACAAAGTTGGCACGTTAAGAAGCTCTTAGAAAATGTTAGGCCCATTAATTGTATTTCATGCATCTGATTCAGGTTAGATCAATTTTGAGCGTGTGTTGGAGTGTATTGAGCCCCGCTAGCAAACCTAACTGTGCTATATACATTGTAAGCAATATTATATTTTAGTAGCTTTCCTTTTGGAATTACTTTATAATGCGATATGAAATTCGTATCACTTTATAAAAATCATATAATGTGCCATAGATTGTTCTTAGAAAAGTTTAAGTCGAATTAGCTTTGAAGAAAACTCTCAAGTAAAATTTTAGGCTCAAATGAGATACCTCTTGAGAAATAGAGAGTTGTTGGAGATTTTGGAATAGTTTGGTTAACAAATCTTTTCAATGGAATCTTAAAAACTAATAGAATGTTAAATGTGTTTTGTAGTATTTTGGTATTAGTACCTAAGAGCAAATGAGATATTTTGGGTTGTGGTTATCATAGCAGAAGACAAATTGGAGGTATATACCG
Organism: Phalaenopsis equestris; assembly: GCF_001263595.1. Classification (NCBI taxonomy): domain Eukaryota; kingdom Viridiplantae; phylum Streptophyta; class Magnoliopsida; order Asparagales; family Orchidaceae; genus Phalaenopsis; species Phalaenopsis equestris. The sequence goes on along the minus strand of NW_018232507.1, from coordinate 356,589 downwards.
AAGGTATGGTGGGGTTTAATTGAGTACATGCTTTGGAAAATCCTGTCATTATCTAAGAATAGGTTTGGGTTTATGTTAATAAGATCCATAATGGAGTTGATTTTTTGTTTATGCAATTGATGGAAAACACTGAAAACAAAGAAATGACCTTTTAGGTTTTCGATTGTTGTTTGGAATGTCTTTGGTTGAGAACTTTTGATAACTAACTTTATCGGTGTTCAGGTAAAAAATGTCCGTTTTTATAGTTATGAAAATAATTTTAATAGAGTATTGGTTGACATTATAATAACCATTTCCCAATATGTTTCTTCAACTATTAATGTTACGTTAATATGCCATTGTATTGGTAATGAATATAATTTGAATGATATTATAAATGAGGTATACTTTTGTCCACTCTTTTTGAATGACTGGTTTTTATTATTTTTTGCTTGAAATGGCCTGGTTTTAATTGTTAAGGCCTGTTCTAAAATAGGCGGAACATTAGAATGATATTGAAAATGTTTTTAATATGCGGTGGTGTATATTAGTAGTACAAAAATGAGTCTACTGAATTGGAATTTTAATAGGCGTGCAATTAATGACGTCTTAATGTTGTTAAAATCTAAAGTTCACTTCAGTGTAATGGTGATACCAAAAATAATGTCTAAACAAAATTCAGTAGTTTCTAAATTCAGAAAAGAAAGAAATCTGGATTGAGAATCCCAAAGAAGGGACAAAATGCATAATCTGAAATAAAGATGACTGATCACCACCTTGGCGCCACTTCAGGATATTGAATTTACCATTTAACCCGGAAGGATACATGAGAAGTTTTTACAACCAATTAAAATACTCTCCATTCTCAGCTTACGCAAAACATCACTTTTCAATAGAGGCTGGACTCTCCTAATTATAAGTACGTCTTCCTAAAATATAGGGTCACAATAACTAACTAAAACTCATATACTAACACATATAACTTGAAATAAAATTCTAGCTTCCGGATATTCTCCTTGGGATGACAAGGTTCCTTCATATTGAGCAATCTAGGAATTAGATTCCTAATGAGCAGCCAATTCAGAGAAATTGAAAAATGATTGAGTCGCTTTAATCTCCAAATTGGCCAAGTTTGGTGTTCCAAGCATCTTCCAACATTGAATCTTCAAACCCAATCTTCTTTGAAACCAAGAGAGCCAGAACCATTCATAGGCTAACACTATGTCGCCTCAGGCTTTTGCGGTTTAGCTCGACCGGTTGGCGTTGAAGTTCCTCATGACTTTGGATACATCATATATATAGGTTTGTTTGGGATGACCGAACTAGACACAAAGTCAATGACATGTTGTACCTCTCTCATAGAAGGCAATCCCACATGAATCTCTATCTTCATGTCTTTGAACAACTGTATCAATCCTTGCACATTAGTAGTTTGGATTAATTTTGACATACTTCCGATTGTTGCTGTTCAAGAAGCACCAATCTTGATTGAAGACGACAAATTACTGGTTGCAGTTTTTTCACATCCAAATCTCGGGTTGGATAGACACTATTCCTACTTGGGGCATGATTAATTGCAAAAAGAACTACAAACAAATGCAGGGGCAATAAACTGTTCGAAATTTACGGGCAAGAATTGAATCAAGAAACCCAAGATGGAGGATTATCAACCTCCACTGCTGGACAATAGTGAAAATGCGGTCATAACAGGGAAAACTGGACAAAAATCAACAAATTTGGATACTAAAGAAAACTAGAAAATCTGGAAAAACAAACTTTTGTTCTCAAATTATGAAATAGTTGTGTCCGCAAATTATGGACAGGAATCCACAGAAGGAGAAATGAGAAAAAATGAAAAGAAAAGAAGGATGAAATGCGCAATAACTCGGAGAAGGGAAAGAAAATGTAACTCCCAAATTCCAGAAATCAGGTAAAGAATTTGACAAATTTTTAACGTATCCCAAATTTTACATTCCCCAAAATTCAATTGAATTATTTTTATAAAATTTTTCATTTTGTGATGATAAAATTGATATATAAGTGTATATATAGAGAATTAATTCAAGTGGTTTAAATTAATAAATAATTAAATTAATTACATAAGTTTTAATAATTAATTAATTTACTTAATCACTAATTTCTTAATCAGATTGTTGTAGTAATCTGATTTTCCCACTTATGTTCACATGTAGTGGTGGGATGCAAAAGCAACGATAGAGTTTAAATTAATTTAATTAAACTTACTACATGTATACATACATACATACATACAAACATACATATATACATATAAACATACATATTTATATACATCAAATATATAGATAAATACATACATACATACATACATATATAGATATATACATACATATATATACATATATTTGGATATATACATACATACATATATATAAATATATAGATGAGCCACTGGTCAGATGATCAGATGAGCCAGTCTTCGGATGAGGAATGACATGTCAGTTCTAGGAGGAAAAAGAAGAATGGAGACCGACTCGAGCTTAGAAATTTATTGGACGATACATTGGTTACTACTGGTGATGACACTCTTCTTACCGATTTGTTAGCTGACTTCTTTCCTAGACTAGAGGCAGAAGCAGGGTAAAATTGGGTCGCTCTCTAGGTACATGATACTATGTGTTTTGACACTTCTGGTTTTTGGGCTCATGTATTTTTTTGTATTTTTTTTTTTTTTGGAACCATTTGCATGTGGTGTTTTTCCGTGTGGGTAGGGTGCCATGCTTGGGCCCTCTCATACAATCTATCTATATCTTTCTTTCTTTTTACTATGTTAGCTTTCGGGCTTTTTAAATGAGCCCGATAGGCTTCGCACGATAGGAAAAAATTGCACGAACCTTTCTTCTCGTTTGGCTTCTACCCGCAAGTTGCAACGTCGTCTCCTCTACAGATCGAAATTTGCAGGAAGCCTCTTTCTCGACGACGCTCGCTCGCAGATGTCCTTCGACGACGCTCGCTCGCGTCGCCTCTCTCGTACTCGACGACGTATCACTCGCAGTCGACGACGCTCGTCCTTGTGTCGTCGCGGCTCGCGTCATCTCTCTCGTACTTGACGACGCCTCTGTCGTCCTGCCATTGCACTTGCCAACGATTTTCCTATTTTTACTGGTGCTTCTCCTTCATGTTCAGAGCCTGGTTTTCGTATTGGCAAGTCTTGCAATGTTTCACAATCTTTTCACGTGGCTCTTGAAGGTGGTGATGATCACACTTTCATTAAAAAGCTAGGAAATATGCTCTTATTCCCACAGAGGTTGAAATCAGTACTCTCGCGTCTTCTTGACGTTTTGCTCTTGTGCGGGAATTCCTTTATGGTCACCCAAAATTTGAAATCATTCGAAAAGATTTTGATGTTATGAAGCAGTTGGGTAGTTGGAATATTAATTTACTTGACAGCCGACATATACTTATTTCAGTTATCTCACGATGTCGATTACACTCTCATTTTTTCTCAAAAAGTTATCAAGATCGACAATTGTTTTATGAGAATTCTGAAGTGGACTGTCGATTTTAATCTAAAAGTGGAGTCCCCTATTATTGCTGTTTGGATAAAGTTTTCGGGGTTAAAATTACATCTGTTCAACTTGAAAATTCTTTAATCCTTAGCAACTGCTTTTGGTAAGCCTCTCTAGGTTGATAGTCCTACATTTGTTGTCACTAGACCCTCTGTGGCTTGTGTGTTAGTTAAGAGAGATATCATCGAACCAGCTCCGGAGGAGATAAGGATTGAAACCACTCGCAACGAGTATTGACAAAAGGTTAAAATTGAACTACACCCTCCTTATTGCTCTCATTGTAATATATTTGAACCTGTTCAACTATTTGCTATTGCTTGTATCCCCATCTAAGGCCGAATATCGCTAGAGATTAGCCACCTAACATCCCTATTGAAAAAGGTGCAACCCGATCCTCCTTCAAACACCGCGATTTCTGATGAAGAACACCATACTACAGGTACAAATTTAAACGTGCTTATACCACCCACTGTATTGAAAAAGACTCACTCACATGCCAAGACCTACGAGAGTGCTCATTTGATCCAAAGAAAGATCAGCTGGTTCAACAAGTAGTTATTTCTAATGTTCAAGAACCTACACATTTCCGACACACTTTAGACCATTCCACTGATCATATGAGCCAATCTTTGGATGAGGAATGACAGACCTATTCCATGAGGAAGAAGAAGAATGAATGCCGACTCGAATTCGGGATCTTATTGGATTATACAGTAGTTCTTATCGATAATGACACTCATCTTATCAATTTATTAGCTAACTCCTTCCCTAGAACTCGTGGCAGAGGTAAGATAAAATTGAGTCGCTCTCTAGCTACCTGATATTAGGTATTTTGACACTTTTTGATTTTTTCTTCAGGTCTCTCATTTATTTTTTTGTATTCTCTCTTTTTGGAAATATTTGTTGTTATCGTGTGGGCAGGGTGCTATGTTTGGGCCTTCCCACACAATCTATTTGTATCTTTCTTTCTATTTAATATATTAGCCTTTGAGCTTTCTTATATATATATATATATATATATATATATATATGACAACACAGACTTGGCCTGCCTCTGCCTTTCTTAACAAAAGTCGAATCTAGAACATTTACTCTCCTAATCGGATCATAAGATGGTCGACGCTTAATGTGACCAAACTATCTAAGACGACTTTCTTTAATTTTGTCCGTCACAGGAGCTACACCAACCCTATCACGAATATATTCATTTCACATTTTGTTTCTAAGTGTAAAGCCACTCATCCACCTAATCATTCTCATCTCAACAACACTTAACTTAGTGTTATGCTTCTCTTTTAAAGGCCAACATTCAGCGCAATAGAGCATTGCAGGTCTTATCACCGTCTTATAAAATTTTCCTTTCAGTCTAAGCGGTACTTTTATCACACAATTGGCCCGAAACATTGCTCCACATCAACCAAACAACTTGAATTTTGCTATTAACATCCCCATCTATATCACCATCGCTTTGAACAAATGACTCGAGATATCTAAATCGTTCTCATCTTTTAATAATTTGATCACCCAAAGTTCACTTCTGTCACTAGGGCTACTATTACTAAAATTACAATCCATGCATTCAATTTAGTTCTATTCAAATGAAAGCCTTTAGACTCCAATGTTCAAGTTTTTCCATGGCTTTTTCTCTCGTCTTATCCACGAGAAGGATATCATCAGCAAAAAACATACACCAAGGTACATCCTCTTGTAAATGTCCAGTAAGGCCATCCATAAATAAAGCAGAAGATATGGACTTAAAGCCGATCCCTGATAGAAATAGGAAAATTTTTTATCAATCCTCTTTTAGTGCGAACTCAAGGAAGAGCCATAGTATACATATCTTTAATGACTTGAATATAAGTAATATCAACACCTTTCTTCTCAAGAACTCTCCAAAGGATATCTCTTGAAACCTTAACATAAGCTTTTTCTAAATCAATAAAAATCAAATTTTGATTCTCTTTATTATCTCTGAACTTCTCCATCAAATCTCTTAATAAATGTATTGCTTCCATAAGAGACCTGCCCGACATAAATCCAAATTGATTATGAGATTATGAGTGATTATGAGAAATCTTTGTAATACATCTTAACTTATGATCAATTACCCTCTCCCATAATTTTAAAGTATGACACATCAATTGAATTCCACTATAATTTTTCACACTATTGTGCATCCCCTTTATTTTTAAAAATGTGGACCAAAGTACTCTTCCTACACTTCTCAGGCATCTTTTTGGTTTTTAAAATAATATTAAGAAGTTTAGTAAGTTAAGAAGCTCCTAAATCTTCTAAATATTTTCATACTTCAATTAAGATATAATCAGGTCATACAGACTTTTCATACTTAGTATTCTTTAAAGCATCCCCAACTTCTTTTTTATTGATGCGACGGTAAAAATGAAACGTTTTATTATTATTAACGATATTAAGTTCACTAAAATCGACCGTATTTTCAGGAGCTTCATTAAAAAGTTTATGAAGATAACTCACCCATTTATGTTGAATATCTTTTTCTAAGAAAAATATTTTTTGATTTTCATTTTTAATACACTTTACCTGTGTTAAATCTTTACTTTTCTTTTCACTTTTTTTGGTTAGTTTATTTTTCACCATCCTTAATATCTAATATACCATAAAGATCATTAAAAGTAAAATTTTTTGCGGCACAGATTGTTCTTTTAGACTCTCTACATGTCGTTTAATATTTTTTCCAGTTCTCTAAACTTTTACATTTAAATCATTTTTTATAAGACTTCTTATAATTTATCTTTTCTTGCACAATATTATTCCACCACCAACTATTTTTATTTAAGGAAACTTTTTTATTCTCCAAGTACATATTTTGCTACTTGTTTAATAGTGCGTTACTTTATCCCACATAGCATTTGCTTCAACATGAATATCCTAAATTTTGAAATATTGAATTTTACTTATAAAAAAAAATAATTTTATTTCATGTCTTTTAGGTTCCCTCATCTGATTCTACGATGATGAGTCCTAGTATTCTTTATTTTACAACTCTTTATCTTAAAATTTAGAACTAATAAGTGATGTCGAGTACTTAAATCCTCACTTGGAATGACCTTGCAATCTTTACAATTTTTACAATCTTGACGATCTCTTATTCTCATAAAAAAATAATCAATTTGTGTTTTATTAGATTCATTCTTATAAGTAATAATAGGTTTTATTAGATTCATTCTTATAAGTAATAAGATGCTCATCTCTTTTCTTGAATAAAATATTACTAATAACAAAATTTTATGGTAAAGAAAAATCTAAAATAACTCAACCTTCTTCATTTGTTTCTCTAAAATCGTAGCTACCGTGAATATTTCTGAAAGCTTCTACTACACTACTGACATGTCCATTTAAATCTCCTCTGATAAAATATCTTTCTTCAAGAGCTATCATTTATATTTAGTCTTCTAATTCATTACAGAATTTATCTTTAGACCATATATCTAAACCTACTTGAGGAGCATAAACACTTATAATATTAAAATCTTATTATCAATGATAATCTTAAGGGCTATAATTTTATCTCCAACTCTATTAATTTTTACAGCATTATCTTTCAAACTCTTATATATAATTACACCTGCATCATTTATTGTGCGACTCTTACCAGAATACCAAATTTTAAAACCTAAGTTATCAATCTCCTTAGTCTTTTCTCAAACCCATTTGGTTTCTTGAATACATAAGGTATTAATCTTACTATGAATCATAATATCAACTAATTCATTAATTTATTATTGAAATTATTTATATTCCAAGATTCTATCGTAATATTAATTTCATTAGTTTCATGGACTAACTTGTTTACCCACATCCGTCCATAATGTGGTATCTCTTGTTTATTTGACACCACACCCGGGCATTAGTGTACCGACTCTTGCACACTTTTCACTGTATTCAGATTATATAATGCGTTGCTTCCGTGGTACTCCCTAACACTTACACAACGATAAAAAAGATTTGTCATGTTTTTTCCATAAGTTTGACGCTTGATGTTGACTATCTAACGCAACCCTGCACTTTACACATCCGAGCTTGAGACCGACAATATCAGTGTTATATACACACACACACACACACACACACACACACACACACACACACACACACACACACACACACACACACAC
>NW_018232507.1:332974-348794 GCF_001263595.1 Phalaenopsis equestris | reverse complement strand
TCTCTCTCTCTCTCTCTATATATATATGTATGTATATATATATGTACGTATATATATATACATGTATGTATGTATGTATGTATGTATACATCCATACATCCATCCTGCACAACGTCACCTCATTCACAGCTTCCAGACGACGCGATTTCACATTTCCTTCCAGACGACGTCCTCGTTTGCCGACAACGCCTCCTTCGCACTTCGCTATTCCAGACGACGTCTTTGTTTCTTGCCTGACATACCATCTTGTTGGCAGAGATGGCATCGACTATCCATTCCTATGCCATTGCAGTTGCCGGCGGCAACTCTATTCCTTCTCGTGCTCCTCTTTCAGACTCAGAGACTGGTTTTTGTACAGGTAAATCTTGCAATGTTCCACAATCATTTCACGAGGCTCTTGAAGGTGGTGGCGATCACATCTTCATTAAAAAATTGGAAAAATATGGGATGCCTGCTTTTATTCTCACAGAGGTTGAAACCAGCACTCTCGCATCTTCGTGACGTTTTGCTATATTGGGAGAATTTCTTTATAGTCATCCTAAACTTGAGATCGTTCGAAAAGAAATTGATGCTATGAAGCTTTTGGGCAGTTGGAATATTGATTTACTTGACGGTCTATATACTGATTCAGTTGTCTCACGATGCCGATTATAATCGCATTTTTTCTCAGAAAGTCATCAAGATCGGCAACCGTTATATAAAAATTTTGAAGTAGACTTGGTTTTGATCCAAAAGCGGAGTCTCCTATAATTCCAGTTTGGATAAAGTTTCCGGGGTTAAAATTACATCTGTTCAACTTGGAAATTCTCTACTCTGCAACTTCTTACGGTAAGCCTCTCAAGGTTGATAGTCCTACGCTTGCTGTCTCCAGTCTCTTTGGCTTGTGTGTTAGTTGAGAGGGATATCACTCAACCAACTCCAAATGAGATATGAATTGAAATCACTCACAACGAGTATTGACAAAAGATTGAAATATAACTACACTCTCCTTATTGCTCTCATTGCAGTATATTTGACCACAACTCTACTATTTGCTACGTTTGCATCCTCATTTAAGGCCGTATATCGCTAACGGTCAGCCACCTATCATCCCTATTGAAAAGATGCAACTATTCCACCCGATCCCTCTTCCAACACCGCAGTTCTTGACGAAGAACACCATACTACAACTAAAGATCTAGTTGTGCTTATACCACTCATTATTATTTAAGAAGACTCACTTACATGCCAAGACACACGAGAGTGCGCTTTTGATCCAATAACAAATCGGTCGGTACAACTTGTAGTTGCTTCTAATGTTCAACCACCTGCACATCTCCAGCACACTTTAGACCAAGATCAAGCGAGCCAACCTTCGGATGAGGAATTACAGGTCTATTCCATGAGAAAGATGAAGAATAAAGGCCGACTCCAGCTCAGGAACATATTGGATGATACATTAGTTACTACTGACAATGACAATTATCTTACCAACTTATTAGATTGTTCATTGCCTAGAATTAGAGACAGAGACAAGACCAAATTGGGTCGCTCTCTAGCCAATTAATATTTTGTATTTCGACACTTTTAGGCTTTTTCTGCAAGTCTCTAATTTATTTTTCTATATTTTCTAGTTTTAGAATCATTTGTGGTTATTGTGTGGGGAGGATGCCATGCTTGGACCCTCTCACACATTCTACCTGTATCTTTCTTTCTAGTTGATATATTAGCCTTTTTGGGCTTTCTAATATATATATATATATATATATATATACATATGTTCTCTGCATTTCTGCGGCTCAACCTCGCGGGAACTGCTCCGATTCCTGCGTTCTCTGCGCTTGTCTGCTTTCTTTTCTAAAAGTCTGTTCTAGAGGATGACTTCAGACAAATCATATGCAGCTGCTCTTGTCGGTGTTCGCGCCTCAGGCATACCAAAATTATCATATTTCTCTCCTTCGCTTGAGTGGGCGGAGGATGTCAAGAAACCTGGTAGGAAGAATAAGAAACCCGCCATCTTTTTTACAGAAGCTTAAGGTATTCAACTTGCTTCCTTATGTTGTCTGAATTTGGTTGGGAAATTTCTATATGGACAGCTCAAAATGAAGCTCATTCGCAAAGAATTTGAATTTATGCACCTTGTTGGAGAATGAAAAATTGGATTATTAGATGGGATTATTAGATGAGAGATTCTTATTCAAATTAGCAATGAAGAAGATTACATGCGTTTATTTGCTAAAATGATAATGTGGATTGATAACAGAGCAATGAAGATTCTGAAATGGTCTGCGGATTTTGACTCACAGACGGAACCGCCAATCATTCCGGTTTGGATTTGTCTCCCTGGTTTGAAATTTCATTATTTTTCTCAAAAAATATTGTATTCTATTGTCTCAGCTTATGAGAAGTCACTCAAGGCGGACATTCCTATTTTTAATTTGTCTCGTCCTTCTAAAACTAGAATACTTGTTGAAAGAGACATCACTTTACCTGTATCTGAGAAAATTTGGTTGGACACACAACACTAGGGAAATTGGCAGAAGGTAGAGATTGAACCTTCTCCGTTGTATTGTTTGAACTGTCGTATGTTCGGACACTCCAGTTCTCAATGTCACAATCTACTCCCCCAACTCAGATAAAAAAAGTGAACTGCTCGCTAGAGGTTGTGATTCCATCTCCTCGTGATCAGATAAGCAATTTGACAACTATTCAATCCCCAGTTGTAAATTTCTCGTCTTTGGAATCTCTTATCGTGGGGGAGAGGGAGTTTCTTCATACCCCGCATGTCCTAGAACCTATCGCTGATAAGACAGTTGAAAATATTTCTACTGCTTCACAACCGCATCGTCAGGTCCAGAATAATGTTAATATTACTCAGACTCATGAGAATCAAGACGTGCAACGACCTACACCTATCCGACCACCTTTGGAACTGATCAGACGAGTCAATCATCGGATGAGGAATGACAAGTCTACATATCTAGGAGTAAGAAAAAGAATGAAAATCTACTTGAGCTCAAGAATCTAATGGATGATACTTTAGTTACTACAGACAATGATATACACCTTACTAATTTGTTAGCCGACTCACTTTCGAAAACTAGAGTGAGGAGAACTAAAGTGGGACGTCCCTAGCACTTTTGTGCCATTTTGTGCTTTTTGGTATCTTTGCTTTATCTGGATTTCGTGTGTGTTGTATTGTATGAGTTGGACTTTCTTTTAGGTCCTCTCATATAACTTTTTCGTATCTTTTTCGTATAAATATATTTGCCCTTGCATACATATACATACATGTATATATATACATATATAGATGAAGGTAACTTGGGTGGTTAAGGTGAGATGTATATTACATATACATTAATATAGTTTTATCTGTAATTATTTGGACCCAAATAATCCCTTATAACATTATTTCTGCTGTGAAATTTAAAAGAATGTGACCAGTCAGTTCTCGAATTGATATATGGGACTTGTTACTACTTTAAAATTATGAGGGATTCTGGAATGATAAGGTAAGATGTTAATGAGTTTATATTATATATAAATTATTTTATTGAAAGTCAGTATACTTAATCGATTTCATTAATTGTCTCATTTATTTCTTTATTGTTGGGAGCTATTGCCGCCAAGACTAGGGAGAGATTATTTCTAATAGGAGTTAGTGGTAGCAAGGTGTCAGCTTGAAATGAGCGTGCATGCACTTATTGTAGGGCAGCTCTGTAAAGTCAGGTGAAATAATTTTTTGTTATTTTAAGAAATATACTCTTATATAGTTTCATATGATTTCTTTTTTGACACAAATTTATTTGGAATTTCTGCGTATTGTAAGTGAATACCTATAATTGAATGTATTAATGTATGTTTACTTCTGTTACGATACTTAAGTGATTAAGCTTATGATATTAATTGCATGCAGGTATGCCAATCAACTTTTTGATAGATTTATTTGAAAGAAAATAATTTTTTGAAATTTTAATTTAAGTATAAGAGGTATATAGTTTAGGTTTTGAAAGTAATATGTTTTAATTTTTTTTTTTTAAAAATGAGACCAAATGGATCTCATTCGTCCAATAGTTTGCATAATCGTGCCCGATACCGCGAATACTATACCCTCCCAAAAGATAAGTGTATACCTCGACGATAGACCCAATCCTGCAAACTAAGAGATTTGTGACATCCGTTTGGTCTGCGAACCTTTTTATGTATGACCGACAAGTTCCCCTATCTAATACAAATATTTAATAGGATTTCTTTTACCTGGGTTCCAAGTTCCCTATAGAGGCAAACCCCTATAGTTAATTACATCGTAAGTGACGGGAGTCACTTGAGAAAACTCTCGATTATGATCAGTGGTTCTAATTTTCAAGAATTCAAGGTTCAGGTTTTCATGGTAGGACGTGGAAAGGTAAATGAGAGTGGCTCAAATATGAATAATTATTTTAGGAGTTCAAAGGAAGGAACAAATAGGGGGTGTCATAGATCCTGAGGAGAAACCTCAGTGACATCCCGGACTATCATACTGTGTGACTGCATTTTTAAAGAAGATGTTATTTGAATGTTCAATTCTGCCAATTTTATTAGGGACTTACATTTGCATAAGACTTACATTTGCATAATACCCGATTATGCAAAGAGCCCACAGAGAAAGGAGAGTTTACGGCGTACCACACAACAACCTCGGAATTTAAGGCGAGTTAGGACTTATGCTGCACAACATGGTTGTGCAGGGGCCTAAAAGAGGGTGAGGATTTACGTCGCTCTAGGCGAGCTACCTCAAAGTCCTATGGGTTGTTATTATGCTAAGGAAGAGATAATGCTGAAGAAGGTCTTCTTGCCGCTCGGTCTGAATTTCTTGCCGTGTTACCCACGAATTTAGCTCTGAAACTCCTGCTGTAGCGATGACTCCAGGGTTTAAGGGTTTGGGATGGGTGATTATGTTTCACAGTTTTGGTGTCAATATTTGGTTTTTGTTTTGTTTCGGTTTTGATTTCAGTTCTGGTTTTGCATGTAGAGTAAGCAAATCGCAGATAAATAAAATGTACTTTGAAAAATAAAATGTTTTGAATAAACTGTAAAAGCGTACCTGAGCATCTGCTACTGTTGCGTGATTAATATTGCGAGCGCAGTATGACTTGCAACATATTTAAATAAATTTGTAAGAAAAGTAAATAAGACAAAAAAACCCAACATGAAAGTAAGAAAATGAGTCATGGAAATCATAAGTAAAAGAAACTTGTTACCACATATGACAGATCAGGACTGGGTATAAGACATTGGTAAAAGTGGGGGCTCAGAGCTGGGCTGTGTGTTTGCCGACCTTGAGTAAGAGTTGTCAACTAGACAATTTACAGGAGGTAATTCTTAACCTAAATACAAATGACTAATCATGGACATTTATAAATTTTCATAGAAAAAATATTTGATTTTCATTTAAAAGCTGTTGTTTAAGTTTTTTGTTTATGCAGAGTTCTTTTAATCATGCAAAAGAAATTTTTATTTTTGTGTTCTTTTAATCATGCAAAAGAAGTTCTTTTAATCATGCAAAAGAAATTTTTTTTGTAAAGTCGTATTTGTAAAGTCGTACAGTCCACAAACTAGTCACTCTAATCGTGCTAGAACCACTGTTAACCTAAGAGTGTCGGGGCAACGATCCCACCAAGAATCAGCGGGTAGTTTCTTAGGTCCTTCCCTCTCCCTTATTGAAGATCCTTGAGGTAGGAGATACTATTCTAATAATCTAACCTCATATCCATCTTTTAAGCACACATAAGCAATGTCGTCATCGCCCTCGACACCGAGACCCTAGACTTATCATAGTCTGATGATCCATATGCGGCGTTAAAAAATTTCCCCAATTGTCAGGAGGATTTAAGTGTAATATTCAAGCTCAAATCCCGGTGCACTGGGTTTCACTATAGGTTAAATCATGACGAGACACTATCCACTATTGATTTAATTAAGGAAGCATGGGTCACATCTCGGTGCATCATGTCTAGTGTCTTAGTCAGTTTGTGAATTAGGGTCAAATGTCTAGTTTCACTCTGCATTCAAAAATTAGGTGGATGAACGCTCACCTAGGGTGTGCTCCTAAAATCTAGGAAGTTTCAAAAATTAGGTAGATGAACGCTCACCTAGGGTGTGCTCCTAAAATCTAAGAAGTCTATGCTGAGAATTAGGTGGATGGACTCTCACCTAGGGTGTGCTCCTAAAATCTAGGAAGTCTATGCTGAAAATTATGTGAATGAACTCTCACCTAGGGCGTACTCCTAAAATCTAGAAGCCTATACTGAGAATTAGGTGGATGAATTCTCACTTAGGGTATGCTCCTAAAATCTAGAAGCCTATACTTTAACTTGTGCTTAAAATGATTTAGGCATTCTACCCTCAATTAAGTGTTTTCCAACTAACTTTCAAATATTTCTAAGTGTCTTCCAAGTAATTAAATCAGGAATTCCCATTTTTTTTGACTTGACCAAGTAAAAAAAAAAGAAGAAAGATAAGGCAGACCCACTTCCAAAACCAGTAAAGTCAAGGGAGAAAACAACGAGTGGATCGACCTAAAAACGTTTAAATAACAATCAATTGAAACCCAAAATAGTGGGCAAAAAAAGGTTCGTAAAATCAATTCTAAACCGCATGTAAATCAGCATTTAAAGACCTCCAAAATAATGTGTAGATCGCCTCAAAATTATCCCACCAAAATGCCTCAAAAGTTTGATAAAACAACTTTGCGGATGGTGGGTTTAATGCCTCTAAAACAGTAGGCAAATCTCTCAAAATCAGTCCCAAAACAATAGACAAAGATCTCAAAATCAGCCCTAAAACAGTAATTTTAAAATTCCCAAACAACTCTCATGTAAACTCAAAACATTAATATTAAATTTCCCAAAATCAGCTAGGAAATTCAGTCCAAGATAGTGTGTAAAATTTCCGAAATCAGTTAACAAACTGGCTCTAAGATAGTACGTGAATCAGTAGGCAAAGCCCTAAAAATCGCAATGTTTAAATCCACCAAACAACAATTAAAACAACCCTCAAGAGAGGCATTCAGAAATAAAAGAACATAGACCCGCAAAGAAGCATTCAAGCCCTAGAATAAAGGTCATCTCGAGCCTCATAGTGTTTCCTTTCAAGTGCTCGAAGTACGAAATCAGCAAATGAGTATTTAAGATCGGCAAGTAATGGTCATTGGAACCTCACAATATTTGCATTTAGGTGCTTGAAACATAAAACCAGCAACTAAGCATTTAAAATCAGCAATAACATATAATCAAAATATTGTTTATACTTCTTCAAAATCAGTAAGAATGTATGGCCAAAGCAACATTTTATTCTTCCAAAACCGCAAGTTTATAAGGCTCAAAACAACATCTATGTCATTCTAAAAACTTCCAAGGCCTACAAAAACTGAAGTTTATGTGTATTGTAAAAGATAATGCATTTCATTAAACAATTCACGAGCTAACTTAATATCTGTAAACTTCATAAATATATTCATCAACAAATTCTTCAGCTTCAATTAAAATAGAACTCCCTTCTCCATCAAGTAACAATGTTCCATACAGATCATAGATGAGTTCACACAAGCTTTCAGCAATGACATTAGAGCATGGAGGCTAAATTTTGAAGATGAAGAAAAATATTTCACGATTAAATTTAACATAAGTCTATCAAGATCAGGAGAAAACAAATTTACTTGGGAAAGATTTCAATACCCAAGTACCACATGACCATCCCATGACAGATTTCGAAAATTCCATGCATTGAACCGTGGGTCCAATTCATTAAATATGAATACATTTACGGGATGTGAAATTACTCATCGCATGCCAGTAATCACAAAGTGAATGGAGATTTTGAGCTAATCATAAGCCTCTTAGAATAGCTATCATGAATAATAAAATCAATTAGCAATGTTGGGGGAATAAAAGAAGCAAAATAAACCTGTTTTGAGATGCTTAGAAATGGAAACCGTTTGTTCACGATAGAGAAGCAGTCTTCGGAATCCTGCAACTTGGACGATCGAAAGAGGAAGAAGCCGGCAGCTGGAGTTTTGATCGATCAAAAGGACCGAGTGGAAGGCAGGGGTTTTCGGCACAGTGAAGAGGAGACCAACCGAGTGGGAAAGGCGAAACAGGTCCTGGTACCGAGAAGGGAGAAGGCGAGCAAGATTTGTCGAGAACAGGGAGGACAAATTTGTCGAGGAACTGAGCTTCTGCGCAGTGAAGAGGAGACGAGCTGTGCCGAGCGGGGCTTCGATCGAAACAGGCAAAGGCAAGCAGGACTGGGGTCAAGCGGCAGACTCTCGACGCAGAGAGGAGAGGCAAAACTGGAAGGGATTAGCGGGGGTTTTTCGAGCGGCTTCGGTGCAGCGGAGGGCGAAGCAGGCGTTTCAATCGGTGGAGGGAGCGAGCAGAAGCTTCGGCTAGAGTTGCCGTAGAGGAGGAAGGATCGGTAGAGGAAGAGGGAGGCGAGCAGAAGTTTTGGTCGGTGGAGGGAGTCGAGCGAGGTCCTCTGGTGCTTCGATCGATGGAGGAAGAGAGGAGACAGGATCGAGCAGGAGGTCTCGTTTTATGCCGCTGGGGGTCTTCGACCCAGAAGGATCGCTGGAAGGAAGTCCTGTTGAGCGAGGGAGATGAGCAGGAGCGAGCGGGGATTTCGTTCGCTGCCAAGGAAGGAGAAGAGTGGGAGCGAGCGGAGGATTTCGTTCGAGTGAGAAGCCGCTAGCCGAAGCACTCGTCAACGAGAAAGAAATAGCCTGCTAGAGAAAGAGCCGTTACGGGGCGGGGAAATTAATGATTTCCTCAGGCAATGGGGTTTTATTAGGTAAGTAATAATTCCTAATTAGATTTAATTAAGATGAAATTATGTGGCTGATTTGAAATTTAAAAATTTGAAATTTGAAATGGCCCTAGCTCATGTTCAGCCTATTTCGAGGTCAAATTGAACCCGGGTCGAGCCCGAACCCGTGCCATGCTATTTAAAAAAAATGCATCAATTTTTGTGTCGTTTGTGTGCGCGCGTAACCCTAGCAATACGGGTGTCCTTCCTAGCTAAAGTTGATGTTCCGGACGCGTCGGCGCTGTCCGTTTCGTCATCCAGGGTCGTCCGGACGAGTTCACCGGCGGGCGGGTCGATTCAAGTCAAAGTCTTGTGTGGTGCAGTGAATGCGTGAATTGCAGCGTTCACGAGTAATCGAGTCACAAATGGTTTACCTAAGGCCGTTTGATCCTATAGGAATTCATTTACGGGCCCTCTACACATGTTGGTCCTTAGCCCTTGGCCCTTGCAACTAGAAGTTGATTGCTTGGAACCACTCATGCGAGTTCTTCACAAAAATGAGTCAAGAAGTGACTTGAAGTTCTACGAGAGGTGGGCTCCATTGCTGGTCCACTAGGATGATCAATAAGAACTCCTAAAGCTATATCCTAGGTTCTAAGAGTAGGAGACTAAGACCTCACTAAAAATGAGGTCAACAAATGGACCCCCAATAGGTGGGGTGTGCTGAACAAGCACACCGCGCGTATTGGTGTTGACCGAAGGGATCAACACATCAAAATAATTATCCAAGTACACCATACTCGGAATGAATTGATCCAGAGTCAAAATCAAATATGAGTTGGGACTTTTCACTAGGGGATTCCTAATCCAAAGACAAAAGCTTACTGAAGAATTTCAAAAGTTTCTGCTGGGGATGAAGGGATTCGCCGCATGTTTGCGTTGTTTGATTGTTATAAATTTGATTGAGTGAATAAATCAGTTTGAAAAATGAAGTATGGGGCCACCATGTGGGATTTATTCCAAAATTTGGAGACTGCTACCAACATGGGATTTACACAAAAATTTAGAAAATATCATGCATGCAGAAGATTTAGGGATAGAATGTGGAAAATATATGGAAAGAATCGGAATCTTTGCACCGATCCTGAAATTTAAATTTGAATGAATCGGAAGCCTTAACATCCATATAGGGAGACTCACACCGATCATCAGGATATTTATAATTTGAAGAAATCAGAAGCCTTAACATCCGTATAGGGGGACTCATACTGATCTTCAGGAATTTGAAATTTGAAGAAATTGAAATTTGAAGGAATCAGAAGCCTTAACATCCATATAGCATATAGGGGGAGGGGGACTCACACTGATCCTCGGGAAATTTAAAATTTGAAGAAATCGGAAGCCTTAACATCCGTATAGGGGGACTCATACCGATCTTCAGGAATTTGCAATTTGAAGAAATTAAAATTTGAAGGAATCAGAAGCCTTAACATCCATATTTAACATCCATATAGGGGGCATATAGGGGGGCTCACACTGATCCTCGGGAAATTTAAAATTTGAAGAAATCAGAAGCCTTAACATCCGTATAGGGGACTCATACCGATCTTCAAGAATTTGCAATTTGAAGAAATTGAAATTTGAAGGAATCAGAAGCTTTAACATCCATATAGGGGGGCTCACACTGATCCTCGGGAAATTTAAAATTTGAAAAAATTGGAAGCTTTAACATCCGTATAGGGGGACTCATACCGATCTTCAGGAATTTGAAATTTGAAGAAATTGAAATTTGAAGGAATTAGAGGCCTTAACATCCATATAGGGATATAGGGGGACTCACACTAATCCTCGGGAAATTAAAATTTGAAAAAATCGGAAGCCTTAACATTCGTATAGGGGGACTCATACCGATCGTCAGGACTTTGAAATTTGAAGGAATTGGAAGCCTTAACATCCATTGAAGGGAGTCTTATTCCAATCCGTAAAAGTTTGAATTTGGAGACAACATTAGGAAGGAAAACCTTAACATCCATTGAAGGGGCTTTACATTCGATCCTAAGAGGCAAAGAGGAGTATGAAGCCTTAACATCCATTAAAGGAAGTCTTATTCCACTCCGCAAAAATTTGAATTTGGAGGCAACATTCGGAAGGAAAACCTCAACATCCATTTAAGGGGGCTTTACATCCAACCAATGCGGTAAAGAGGAGTAGGAAGCCTTAACATCCATTGAAGGGGGTCTTATTCCACTCTGCAAAAATTTGAATTTAGAGAACATTCGGAAGGAAAATCTTAACATCCATTTAAGGTGGCTTTACATCCAACCAAAGCGGTAAAGAGGAGTAGGAAGCCTTAACATCCATTGAAAGAAGTTTTATTTCACTCCGCAAAAATTTGAATTTAAATGCCATAATAGGAAAGAAAACCTTAACATCCATTTAAGAGGGGTTTTACATCCAACCTAAGAGGCAAGGAGTAGGAAACCTTAACATCCATTGAAGGGGGTCTTATTCCACTCCGCAAAAATTTGAATTTGGAGGCAACATTAGGAAGGAAAACCTTAACATCCATTAAAGGGGGTTTTACATCCAACCTAAGAGGCAAGGAGGAGTAGGAAGCCTTAACATCCATTAAAGGGAGTCTCACACCGATCCTTGGAGAATTTGAAATTTAAAGGAATCAGAAGCCTTAACATCCATTGAAGGGGGCCTCACACCGATATTCAGAGAATTTGAGAAGGAGGAAGAGGAAGCCTTAACATCCATTGAAGGGGGTTTTACTCCACTCCGCAAAAATTTGAATTTGGAGGCAATATTAGGAAGGAAAATCTTAACATCCATTTAAGGGGGCTTTACATCCAACCAAAGAGGCAAAGAGGAGTAGCAAGCCTTAACATCCATTGAAGGGGGTCTTACTCCACTCCGCAAAAATTTGAATTTGGAGGCAATATTAGGAAGGAAAACTTTAACATCCATTTAAGTGGGTTTTACATCCAATCAAAGAGGCAAAGAAGAGTAGGAAGCCTTAAAATCCATTGAAGGGGGTCTTATTCCACTCCGCAAAAGTTTGAATTTGGAGGCAACATTATGAAGGAAAACCTTAACATCCATTTAAGAGTGCTTTACATCCAATCTAAGAGGCAAAGAGGAGTAGGAAGCCTTAACATCCATTGAATGAGGTCTTATTCCACTCCGCAAGAAAATGAATTTGGAGGCCACAATAAGAAGGAAAACCTTAACATCCATTGAAGGGGGTTTTACATCCAACCAAAGAGGCAAGGAGGAGTAGGAAGCCTTAACATCCATTAAAGGGGGTCTTATTCCACTCCGCAAAAATTTGAATTTGAAATTTGTGAAAATTTTGTGGGAAGTTTGTGGAATTCCTGTGAAACTTGTGGAATTGAATTTAGGAGTCGTGAAAAATTTAGGAGTCGTGAAAAATTTATGTGGGAAATCATGCAGTGCAGAATTTTGTTGAGATGTTTGTGCAGAGATTTGTAGTGTTGACATTGAACTTTGTGGAAGTTTATGTTGAATTTGTGAAAACTTATGCAGTGTGGAGAATGTCAATAGAAGTTTGTGAAGTGCGGAGAAACTATACCAGCTCGGACAACCGTCGGGGACATTACATCCGAACTAGATCTAGTTGAGAAATAACAACCATCAAGGAAATTACGCCAAATCCCAAGAAAAGGTCGGTCACATTGGGAAAGAATGGCGGAGACTTAAATCAATCCCATGAGGCGATCAAAGAGAATGTCCATGCGATAAGAGATGTGGTTCCGTAGAACCAACCAAGCCTCATTCACACGAGCAATAGGACCCAGATTTCCTGTGAGAGGAAACTTCGGGTCTAGAGAAATGATGCTAGTGATAGGTCGAGAAGACTCAAGTTGATCAGGTCGAAAATTGAAGCGATGTTCAAAATTTTGATTTTTATCGTTCTGCTTATTGGGTTCGGTGCTATGTTTCGTTTCATTCTGATGTTGAGATTTATTTGACCTTGAATTTTATTTTGTTGCATTTGTTTTAAGTTTTGGACCTAGTTTTAAACAGGTGCTGCATCTATGTTTCTAAGAACAAAGTTTTGTTTTTGAAACATCAAAATGCATAGTACTTCTCAAGGTACTATCCATTGACTGGAGACATGTGTAAGAATAACACATTCTTTAAGGTACTATCAAAATTATATTCTTTCAAGTAATCATAAAGATGTGCTACTTCTAAGGACGTCACAGCTTGAGAGGTTGCAACCCTATACCGTCGTTGTAGTGGAAATTTTCATTTTTTTATCACTGATTTGTGTAAAGATTGTCCACGTTGTTCTGAGGAATCGTTTTGACGTTCTTCAATTGTTGTCAGGGTTGAGTCTTCTGGGCACTGAAAGATATGACTTCAAGGTAGAATTTCTATTAATTGCTAATATCATCGTCATCTCTTTAATTCTTTGTTTATGAGCCTAAGTAGATTTCAAAATTTTGACCATGTGATCAAAATATTTTTCACTTACCAAAGATATTTCTGAGTCAACTAATAACCAACCAAAAGATTTGAGATCAGTGAACTTTTTTCCGAGTATAATATCATAAGAATTTCCTTAGGAGAGCATTCTAAGTCTCATTAATTAGAGAAAACTTGGACACCAATTTTTGATTGTACATCCACCTCAAACTTTTTCTCAGAGAGACTTTTCTTTTTGCTTTGATTTGCTTTTTTTTATATCATTTTCTCTTATTTTGTTGAGAATTACTATATCTGGTAGAGCAAAATTTAAAGATTTTGAATGTCTGAATTGAGACACTAATTTTTAATTTTATGCTCACCTCAAGCTTCTTATCAGAGGACTTTTACTTTTTTTTTTTTTTTTTGCTCCGTTTATTTTCTGAGAATTACTATATCTGGTGGAACGTATTTTAAAGATTTTGAATGTCCAAACTCCCCCGACTAATAATCCTTAAATATTTCTTAAGACGAAATCCAGGATATTATAACTCGTTCGAAAGTCAGGATCCCGTCACGTGACAGGAAATTAAAAGGCTCGTGATATCCCGAGTCAATTACTCGTATTTCAACCACACTATTTTATTTTGAAATCAACTTAGGACCCAGTCTGAAGTCTTTAAAGTGAAAGACTTAGTTATTAGGGCATTAATTTAATTCTCTCCTGAAATCATAGTTTCTTTCACAATGCTGAAATTTTTTATCTTGGATTACTCCTTTCGCAATTGTCTTGTTAAAGAACTTTGAATATTTTGTTAACTATGTTTTCCACACATTGAACAATTTCGAAAAACAAATTATTTCTTTTATTGCGGTGGGAGGGAAGGGGAAGAGACAGACAAAGACAAACATTGATATCACTAACATCTCTTTCGACAACAAAAGCAGTACAATAAAGATCAAGATACAATATATCATTTGTCAGCTGCATCAGAGTCAAATGGAACACTAGGATCGACCGAAATCATATTTGTAGAACCATTTTTAGGTTATTTTCAAAAATTCTTATGGGATAACTATGCTCCCATTATTGAAGTTTTCCTCAAGCCAACTTTTAAAAGTGAAACAATCTTTTATGGTGTGTCCAATCAGCCTTTGATATGGGCAGTACATCGGATGATCTTTTTCATCAACTTCGTCTGGTTTCTTCGGTTCAGGGAGTACCCTTTAGAATCAATGCCCCTCCTTTCGATTGAGTCGGGGCTTCTCTCACTCGTTGTTCTACTATTTGTTTAATGTCTTTTTCTGATATTGATTCACGAACTGAGTCTTTTTTTGGTTGATCATCTTCATTGACCGAAGTGAATTCATTCTTATCATCGGCAATCTGGACGCTTTCTGAATGGATTGCCCCTGGGGGTACTATCGGCGGTGATTGTGATTGTCCTTGAATAGTGACTATAGCGGTCGTCATTTCTTCTAGTTGTTTCTTCATCTGGTTGATCTGTTCATCACGTTGTTGAATGACTCTTCGCAATTCCTCCGCGGCGTTATCCTCAGTGGGTAACAAAGCATCGAGCGAGGGTGAAGTGGCTCTGGCTTCAACAATGTTGATTTCTGCAAATTCTTCTATCACATAATCTGACGGATCGTAGGGTTCATCGCCTATATCTTTTCTTCGTTCTTCACATAACTGTGCAATGTCGGCTCGAAGTCTTTCCAACTTAGCCTCGATCGACCTTCCTTTGATAACTTGAAGGTCAGTTGAAGGTTTTTTATGAGCCTCACCTCTTTTGTTGAGCACTGGTGTAGTCATGTAGGAGTCAATTGGAACAATTGGATCAACCGAAATCGTATTGATGGAACATCTTTCAGGATTTGTCAAATACTCTTTCGGGATCGTTATCTTCCTGTTTTTGAAATTCTTCTCGAGCCATTCTTTGAAGCTGATACAGTTCCAGTTCGTGTGTCCGAGCAGTCTGTGGTAAGGACAGTAGTTGGGATGATCTTTCATGTCGACTTCCTCCGGTCTCTTTGGCTCTCGTAATCTGAATTTGGGATTTTTAATCAAATCCTGAAACATCTTTGCAACAACTTTTTTTCTGAAAGAATATACTTTGTTCAATTGCTTAGCCACAGATGAACCCTGTATTTCATCCATCTGGCATGACTTATGCTGGGTTGATTGTTGACCGTGCTGTTAATTGTATTGTTGGCTATGCTGTAGATCGTACTGCTGCAGATATTGATGGTTGTACTGTTGCAGCTGCTGGTAGATCTGTTGAAGGCTGCTTGGCCTGAATATGTAGTGACTGTTTGTCTTTATCCACCGTTGTTACTCTCTCAGATTTCTCTTTGAATGTCATCGCTGGCTTTGAACTATTATGGAGAGATGATGACGATACTGTGGTAGCAACCCCATAGACTCCATCCTCTCCGTAGGTAGCAGACAACTGGTGAAACTTATTCCCCATGAGTAGAGGTAAAGTCTCTATCGGTCAACTTTTTCGATTGATTAGATTTGAAAATATGAAAATATGGATATGAAAATAATTTTTGAAATTTAATTTAATATAATAGATATATAGTTTGGGTTTTGAAAGTAGTATGTTTTAATTTT
>NW_018232507.1:329350-331178 GCF_001263595.1 Phalaenopsis equestris | reverse complement strand
TGAATTAGGGTCAAGTGTCTAGTTTCATTGTGCATTTAAGGATTATGTGAATAAAATCTTACCTAGGGTGTATTCCTAAAACCTTGGGAGGTTACACTGCAGAGATTAGGTAGATGGGCTCTCACCTAAGGTGTGCTCCTAAAGATTAGGAAATTTATGCTGAGAATTAGGTGGATGGATTCTCACCTAAGGTATGTGCTCCTAAAACTCTAGGAAACGTATGCTAAGAATTAAGTGGATGGAATCTCCCCTAGGTTGTGCTTCTAAAGTGTAAGAAGCCTAAACTGAGGACTAGGTGACTCTCACCTAGAGTGTGCTTCTAAAGTGTAGGAAGCCTAAACTGAGGACTAGGTGGATAGACTTTCACCTAGAGTGTGCTTCTAAAGTGTAGGAAGCCTAAACTGAGGACTAGGTGGATAGACTTTCACCTAGAGTGTGCTTCTAAAGTGTAGGAAGCCTAAACTGAGGACTAGGTGGATAGACTTTCACCTAGGTGTGCTCCTAAAGTCTAGGAAGCCTACATTGAAGGCTAGGTGAATGGACTTTCACCTAGGTGTACTACTAAAGTTTAGGAAGCCTACACTGAAGATTAGGTGAATGGGCTCTCACCTAGGGTGTGCTCCTAAAAATCTAGAAGCCTATGTTTTAACTTGTGTTTAAAGTGATTTAAGACATTTAACCCTCAAATAAGTGTTTTCCAACTAATTAAATCAGAAGTTCCCATTTTCTGACTTAACCATTTAACAAAAAAAAAATAAAACAAACAAAAAGAAAAGGTTGATCCACTTTCAAAACTAATAAATTAAAAGAGGAAATAACAAGTGAATCAACCCAAAAAAAACGTGTGAAATCTTTCAACAACTGTAATTAAATAGACTCTCAAGAAGAGTACTTAAGTTTGTTGCAAGACAATGCACAAAATCGGTCTGAATCGACACATAAAGTGACTCCAAAACAGCGATCAAAATCAACCCAAATCAGCACCTGTAGTAGCTCCAAAACAGTGCGTAAAATCAGTTCAAATTTACACATAAAGTGGCTCCAAAACAGTGTGTTAAAATCAGACTATTGTGTAAGCCTCAAAACATTGTTGTAAGCCTCTCTAAATCAGCAAGCAAAAGCACCCAAAAAACAGTGTCGAAATTGGTTCCAAATGATGCCCAAATTATGTCCAAATTAGCATATAAATCCTAAGCATGAACATGTGTATTTTAAAAAGTTAAAAATGGTGATATTTGTTGTGTTAGGAAGAATTTGAGTGGTATGTGTGTAAACATTGAAGTTTGGGTGTTAGAGATAAAAACACACAAAAATTAAGTAGCATGTATGTAAATCTTCCTTCTAAATTTCAAGATAGTTCCTTCAAATTGTTTAAGCAACTCATCAAGTCCGCTCGGCAAGGGTAAGTTCACAACCTTAGACAAGAAAGAAACTTTGCGCTCCTTCTGTAGGAGTATCAACAAATCTACCCCATCCTAAGGCTTTTTACAAGTAAACCGAATGCTTTGACCTGTTGTTTCAAAATCTTTGCAGCAATGGAAAAACAACAAAAGAAATAATGATCAACCAACAGAGGCCTTGACATGGCCCAACAATCTATCAAGATCAATGAATCTACACAAATATTAGGCTATAACAGCAATCATTTCTGCATCATTTATTAAACCCTCACATTGACTCGCTCGGCACAAAACCCCAAGAGGTAGTTTGGTAGTAGGATTTTAGCAAGATTTAATCCCAAATTTTGCAAACCAGTAAAGATGATCTCCTAACGCCTTTTAAATCCCCTCTCTTTTTTAACTTTAAAGCAGACTTAAAAAAAAAATAA